>NW_017671598.1:130459-142824 GCF_001879085.1 Nicotiana attenuata
ATCCCTAATTCCAACCTGTTCCTTTCAAAGTTTTCTCTACTCAGTGCTTTAGTGAAGATGTCAGCTATTTGTTTATCAGTAGCACAAAATTCTATGAAGATTAACCCTTTCTCATAGTTATCTCTTAAGAAGTGGTGTCTAACATCTATGTGCTTGGTCCTTTTATGATGAACAGGGTTCTTTGTCATACTTATAGCACTAGTGTTATCACAGAATATTGGTATGCATCCTACTTCTATACCAAAGTCTACTAATTGTTGTTTGATCCACAGTAGTTGAGCACAACAAGAAGCTGCAGCCACATACTCAGCTTCAGCAGTAGATAGGGCTACTGAATTTTGTTTCTTGGTAGCCCATGATACAAGACATGAACCAAGAAAGTGAGCCATACCTGAGGTGCTTTTTCTATCCACTAGGAAACCTGCATAGTCAGCATCATCACAACCTACTAGATCGAAATTACTACCTTTAGGGTACCATAGGCACAATTTAGTAGTCCCCTTCAGATATCTCAATATCCTCTTGATAGCAGTCAAGTGAGACTCTTTAGGATTAGCTAAAAAGTGAATCGCGCAGCGGACTCGACCTTAGGAAGAGTGGGCGCTAATACTTTTACCCAATACTGGTATCTGGGTCAATTTCCACAGGGAGCTAGAAAGGGAGTTGGATATTTGCTTAGTCTAGAAATGCGTGTTTGCTTCTAATTGATCTTCTATCATTCCTGGGTTTTTATGATTATCAACTACAATTTAACAACTACTAATTATAACTAAATTATGCTAAGATATTAATTCTAGGTTGTATGCAAGATAGAGAAAGGCACTAGGGTCGTGGCATTTACCTAGGTGGTCAACTAACGGGTAGAGATTCCTAATACAAGAATGATGATTATGGGGCTTATGCCATAACCGTTGCACGATTGCACTCACTCTCACACCTCTCGGTAGAAAGAGTGATTTTGCCCAATTGACTCTCTCGAGACCAATTGGGTAGGCCAACAAGCTCAAGCAACTTAGGGTTCAAGTTGGGTAATTACTCTTTCGAGGTTTAACACGTTAATTGGGACTACCATTCTCATGGGTCCATCCATATTCCTTGTTGGGTTAATTTTGGAGTCATAGACACTCTTTCTCAAGAAGACTCAAGACCCACTAAGCTAGACTTAGTGTTTGCAACCACCAAATCCTAGTTAAATCATAAAATTAACCCAAATAGCAAACACCCAACATCATTCAAGCATTAAACAATCACACCCATTAATTACCCACACTAGGGTTGAGCCACAACCCTAGCTAATGGGTTTAGCTAGACATAATAGCAGCAGAAATTGAAGAAGTAGTAGATAAAATCAATATATTAATTAACTAGGATGTTAATCTACAAGAATCCACGATAAAACAAGATGAAAATGCCCAAAATAGGCTAAAACTTGAGTCTCACGAGTGTTGCTGCTATCTGACATCTAAAACATAACCTAGAAATAATAAAATATTCTATTTATACTAGGCTAGAAAAACTGGAAAAAAATACCCCTGCGGGGCTGGCGCGGACCGCGCAAAAATGCAGCGCGGCCGCGTAGGGGTCTTGGCCTTCGATCACTCACTTCTGAAGCTGGGGACGCGGACCGCACAAAGAGGTAGCGTGGCCGCGCAAGCTAATGGGCGCGGACCGCACAACAATGAAGCGCGATCGCATGGACACCAGCTCTGACCGCATAGAAAGGAGCGCAGACCGCGCATGGACACCCTTGAAATGCATACTCTCTGAATCTCCTAGCGCGGCCGCGCAGCAAATTAGTGCGGTCCGCACTAGGTCCTCTTGTCCCCACTTCAATGATTGTTGACACTTGAGCAGGTTTCACTCCGTTTCGAGCCGATTTTTGACTTTTGTCATCTTATCGCTCAAACCTGCAATCAAGCGCACTTTGTAAGCATTCTGAGTCTATTTTATGACAATTCATACATAAAGCATAGGCAAGTATGGGCATAAATTGTGTTAAAATCACAGTTATCAACTCCCCCAAACTTAAACCTTTGCTTGTCCTCAAGCAAATAAAAGAAGACCCACCCCTCAAAAGGAAACATCCAAGTAATTCCAGCTTATCCTAAGGAAACCTCATCACGCATCAATTGGGACTAACAATTGCGCTCAATACGAATGCATCATTAACACATTTTTTTAACTTTTAAGAACTATGGATCAAATGTGACACAAGAGCATCAAGGGTTGACTCATTTCATCAAGGCGCTTTTCTCAAATACCTTGGTCATTGTGGAGCCCAAACTCACACATCCTCAACTCTCCCTAAGCGAACTTCACCTTTTAGAGTAATGACACACAACCCGAGGTTGATGGATTTTTCACTCATTTCTCTCACAAAGAAGGTCATAAGTCCAGCTTTAGGTACCATATGCTTGCCCCTTATGTAAGTGTCCACTAATGTAAGCTTCCCTCAACTCAAGATCATTTAGGGCTTTTGAGGAGTCATTGTGAAGGCTTTTGGGTAAAGGTAGGACATGTTTTTGTTCATTTAGGTTCAATTTTCCCTTTAGCACTTCTTTTGATTCATTTTGGCATACTTTTTGACTCATTTGAGTATTTCACTTCTTTCAAGGGGTTAGAGAGACACATTGTCACTCTTTCTTTTGCAATTCAAACCTTTCTCCTTTTTCTACTTTTACACAACCTTTTTCACTTTGTTTTCTTTGAATCCCCTTTTTCGGTTCTTATTCACTTTTGTATTCTTTTTGTCTTTTTCTCTTTCCCTTTTCTTTTGCTTTTGTGCCTCTTTACCACATTGATGCCTTTCTTGTCTCAACCCCCCCAAACTTAGATATTTGCCATTGCTCAAGAGAAGATTTGGGTGCCAAGAGAGGGTCTCATTGATAACGGGTATAGGCTTGTAGCTTTGGTTCATGAAAGAAGAAGGTTTAAGGCTCAAAAGGGTTGAACTAGGGATCATTTCATTGGTAGGTCATGGAAATTGTTCAAATTTGGAAATTTGGATCAAGGAGGGCCTATATTCACTTCTCAAGTCAAGTTTCACCTATGATTTCGCCTCAACAAACATTCAGGGCAAGTTCTAGACCATCGGCTTGGAGCTTAGACTCACAATTCGAATTCTCACCACACACACTCAAGGATTGCTAAAGACATCGAGTTGAGAACCCACAAAGACCTTAGTTCCAATTCAAGCGCACAATGGCCCCACACGACCATATGATGATTGTTTGGTCAACACAAGAGTCTCAAGCCCACAATTTTCACCATCCTAAACACAACATTATGTCTTTGACCATGGGATCAAAGGCAAATGTGTTAGGCCCAAGTGAAGCTTGCCTGAGGTCCTCTTAACTACAAAATATTGAAAATCAAAAGAAGAAAAATCAAAAACGGACTCAAACCTTTAAGAAGGTTGTCACGCCATCTATCATTGGGAAGAGCCACCCGGTTCGCACAACACACTACCCTTGGAAAGAACCGTGGCATTAAGAAAACCAAGGGATTATTGAAAACTCTAAAACCAAAAAAAAAGGCTACGAGCCTCACTACTAGGCTGAAAACGAAAAATTTGAACAAAAATAGAAAAACCAAATGAATATGTACAATGGGGAGTAGAATATACAACGGGATGAATATATACATAAGAGTCTAAAAGTAGCCAAAGTTAAAAGTTATATACAGGCCAACTATTTAAGCATCCAAGACAATCCAAAACATAGACTAGAGATGAAATAAATATATACAGTCATCCAGTGTATCAAAATCAAAATGGTAGGGCGCACCCCCACGAATAAAAGCTGGCATTGTCCCCAATGCCAACTACCAAAATAAGCTCAAAAACAGAGTAAAAGGATATAGAAAGGCCCCTCAAGCCTAGTCCACATGCGTGGGGTCTCCTGTCGTCCCTGGATCCTCTGTAGTAGCCTGGACCTCAGACTGGTCTCCGACCTGCTGCTGCTGTGCTGCTGGGACATGAGCTGGATCAAGGTCAGGCTGAACCACCGGTGGAACACTGGATGTACTCTCATGAACCTGGGCCACCTCTATCACAACTCCCTCAGTGCTAGGGAGTTTCCTCTTCTTCCTCGGCCTGGGAGTCTCCTCATGCTGTGGCTGAACTGCTGCTAGATCTACAGTTGGCTCCCCGAAGAGTAAGTCAAGTGGCATCTGATCCGCCAAAAGCTTATCTCACCTTTCTTTCCATTACCAAAGGAGACATTACCTCCTTTTAAGTCCTCAAGTGAAAGGAACTGGTCCTTGTCCCCAGTCATGTGTTTTGAGCAGCCACTATCCATATACCATATTTGGCTCCTCCCTTTCACTTGAACCTACAAAATGAAATCAGGGGTTAGTCTTAGGAACCCAAACTAGTTTGGGTCCCTTTCTATAGGCAAAAGGATGGATTAAATTCCTTCTTGCCCATTCAGGCAATTTATTCTTTTCTTTAACAAAAGACTTGTTCCTTTGACTGGCCTTCTCTTTTTCATTGCATTCATATTTGTAATGGCCAGTCTTGCCACAGTGTGTGCAGATTTTATTTTCAGGAAGAGTGAGGTACTTGCTTTTTGGATCCCATTTAGGAGCTTGAGTTCCATAGCCAAGTCCTCTTTTGTTACTGCTATGATGCTCTTGCAACCAAGAGAGAGCATCAGATGCTTTGTTCCACTTGCAAGTTCTGTCTAGTTCATGTTTTACCCTTCCTAGATCTTCTTTTAAGATTTTGATGAATTCATCTTTCTTATATAATTCATCCTTCATTTTTCCTAAATTTTCTTCTAGAGTAAGATATGTGTGATCAGCTATCTTCTTTCCTGTTCCTAATTTCAGTTTCAGATTTTCAGATCTAAGTTCTAGGTCACTGTTGTCAAGTTCAAGAACCTGGTTCTTCAACTCAGCATTTTTGTTATCACTCTCATTTGCCCTAGACACTAGACTTTTACATTTAGCTTTTAAAATCACACATTCCCTAGACAGAACTTCCTTTTCACTATTAATTATCTCAGACTCATCAATGAAGTCTGTTAAGAGTTCAGCTAGCCTTTCTTTAGACAAGAATTTGATCTTGTCTTTGAGATGAAGAATACTTACCTCTTGTTCATCCTCTGATTCTCCAATGGCCATTAGAGCTTGATCCTCCTTAGCTTCATCTTCAGAGTCCTCATCTGATGTTTGTCCCCAAGCAGCAACCATAGCCTTAGTTGAACCTTTGTTTCTTTTTGGTTGAACCTGTTCCTTCTTCCTGTTTCTTCTTTCAGCTCTTTCTTTCTTCCACTCAATCTCCCATTGAGGACAGTTTTTGATCATGTGATCAGTCTTACCACACTTGTAGCAGCCTTCATTGATCTGTTTCTCCGGAGCTCTTGTTTTGTTGAAGTTTGTACTTCTTGAAGCACCCTTTCCTCTCATCAGATACTTCTTGAAATCCCTAGTGATCATGGCTACTTCATCATCTTCCAAATCTGCACCTTCAGTGATTCTGAGAGCTAAACTCCTCTCCTTTTTGGGGGTATCCATCTTCATTATTTGTCTCCTCATTTCATAGGCAGTTAAGTTCCCAATTAGTTCATCCAACCTAAGGGTAGCAATATTCTTGGATTCCTGAATGGCAGTGATCTTGCTTTCCCAAATGACTGGCAGAACTCTTGTCAGAATCTTTTCAACCTTGTCTTCTTCAAGGATGGTCCTTCCAAGAGATTTAAGCTCATTACTCAGAGTAGTGAATCTAGTATACATCTCCTGGATAGTTTCTCCTTCCTTCATAGTGAAATTATCATATTGAGAATACAGAAGAGTTCCTCTTGACCTTTTCACTTGAGGTGTTCCTTCATGAGCCACTTGTAGAGTGTCCCATATTTCCTTAGCAGTTGTACAGCTTTGAATCCTGCTGTACTCATCTGGTCCTAGACCACACACTAGCCACTTCTTGGCTTTAGCATTTTTATCACATTTCTTCATATCCTCAGCAGTACAATCAGCCCTTGTTTTTGGCACATCAATTCCTTCTGCATTATTCTTAGTGGTAGCTAGGGGACCATCAGTAATTATATCCCAAAGTTCATAGTCTTCCCCTATGATATGATCTCTCATTCTGTTCTTCCACCAAGAGTAATACAAACCATTGAAAAGTGAAGGTCTGGTAGTGGATTGCCCTTCCCAGTTCCCAGGTGGTGCACTCATTTTTGATCTTCTCCTAAGGTGTTAGCCTCTTCAAGGATAATCCGCTCTGATACCAATTGATGTTTTAGACGTCAATACCACACAAGAGGGGGGTGATTTGTGTGGTACCTAATTTTCGCACTAGAAGAACCTGGTTCTTCTAGGTGTTCTAACTTCTACTGTTTGCGGAATTAAAATACAGAAATAAAGAACATAGAGATTTTTACGTGGAAAACACCTGGCTCAAAAGGTGAAAAAACCACGACCTACTACTCAGTAGGATTTTCTCAAACTTCCACTAAACTTCAATGAGCCAAAAACGGCGTTACAAAACTCTTTGTAAACCTAAGGATTAACTCTAATCCCAGTGTAGCACACAGCCTCAACTGTTGCGACACTTTCAAGTTAACTCTAACTTGAATACTCAATGCACCTAATACAATTTATTCTAAGAAAGCTGGAAAGGTACAATGTTAAAACACCTACTACAATTGAACTAGAAATAAAGAAAGACACAATGGAATTGGTTCTTCACACTTAGTTCTTGTAGCTTCATATTTGCACACTTGTATCACACACAAATTGCTTGCAACAATCGCCTAGCTCTGCTCTCAATTTGGTTTAACTTCAGCTTATGTGCAATCACCTGTAAAAGAGAACAATCGTTATATTTATAGAGTTAGTAATCAGAGTTTGATAAGAACTCAAATTGTGGATCCTTTGACAATTAGAGTCCAAGAACAACTCTAACTCCTAATCCATATTCTTGATCCGGATGTAATTCTCTTTTCATAAGGAGACATCAACTCCTTATCCTATATGCAATCTTTTCGATCAGTTCAGAAGATATTCATCAAGATATTGCTGCTTGATCTCAAGGACTTATCTTCTTCACGTGCATCTCATGTGTATGGGCCATAACAACTGTGTCTCCTTAGATGAACCTGGTCCTTTACTGAGTTCGTTTGTCATTCTTCAAAACTTCAACTGATCTTGGGCCAACACCCTATATGCTGGTTTATGGTACAGAGGCCGTCATTCCTGCCGAAGTAGAAATTCCTTCACTAAGGATCATACAGGAAGCTGAGGTCAACGACGCAGAGTGGGTGAAGAGTCGTTATGAGCAACTAGCTCTTATAGACAGAAAGAGAATGAATGTAATCTGCTATGGTGTGCTCTATCAGAACCGAATGTCCAGAGCCTTCAACAAGAGAGGCAAACCAAGACAATTCACACCGGGGCAGCTGGTGTTAAAGAAAATTTTTCCAAATCAAGATGAAGCCAAGGGGAAGTTCTCTCCCAATTGGCAGGGTCCATACATGGTCCACCGGGTTCTGAGAGGAGGAGCCCTCATACTTGCAGAAATGGATGGAGAAGTCTGGCCAAAGCCGATCATTTTAGATGCAGTCAAACGCTACTATGTGTAAACTTTATGTTTTCCCTACATGATGTAAATTGAACTACGCCTGACCTGATTCCTGTTTAAGAGGGGATACGTAGGCATCCCTATGGGTTCGGTCACAATTCAATAAAATTTTTATTTTCCCCCCGAAATTGGAAAGTAGGGCTGAATTTTGAGGAGGACCCTCAAAATTCCGAAGTAACTTCAGTCAATTGCTGCACAAGCAACACCCAGAAGCATCAACCCATTAAACGGGGGAAGAATTTTGAGGAGGGCCCTTAAAATTCCATAGCGAGAGAGGTTGCAATGTCTCGAACCACGTCACAGTCATCGGTTCGTTTAAAAACTATTTTAACCATACATTTATGTCATACTTCTACAAAAATCACGCATGTTTATTATTGAAACTGCTTCGTTCAGCAACGCTACCCCAATGATACAAATGGTGTCACCAGATCAGAGCGGAACGAGTCAAGCAAAGCCAGCGGGGACACGAACTAACCTCCCCCTTTACAAAACTCACGATTTTTCTTTGGATGCAGGCACTTGGATTGCGAAATCATCAAACATATTATACACCCATGGGATGAACATTATTCAACTCTCAGAACCATTGCACTTACCAACATTTGCTATTCGCACACACCAGTGATATTCCGTATGTCACAATGTCCCTAGTAATCACCACGCTGCAATCTGCTATCAGCTAAGAAAACTCTATTGTCATTTGCTATTTTATTTCTTGCATAAGGCTACCATTCTGCCTTCCGAGGTTAAGCTCTACCTCTATCTGCATCTGCATTGCATAAGGCTACTATTCTGCCTTCCGACTTGCATAAGGCTACTATTCTGCCTTCCGAGGTTAAACTCTACCTCTATCTGCATCTGCATTGCATAAGGCTACTATTCTGCCTTCCGAGACTAAACGATGTCTCCATACATACTGCATGGCTGAAAGATCGCCACACACCACATCTGCATGGCTGAAAGATCGCCTCATACTGCATCTGTATGGCACAAAGATCGCCACATACTGCATCTGCATGGCTAAAAGATCGCCACATACTGCATCTGCATGGCTGAAAGATCGCCTCAGACGGCATCTGCATGGCTGAAAGATCACCTCATACTGCATCTGCATGGTCGAAAGATCGCCTCATACTGCATCTGCATGGCTGAAAGATCGCCTCATACCGCGTCTACATGGTAGAAAGATCGCCTCATACTGCATCTGAATGGCTGAAAGATCGCCACATACCGCATCTGCATGGCTGAAAGATCACCTCATACTGCATCTGCACGGCTGAAAGATCGCCTCATACTGCATGGCTGAAAGATCGCCACATACCGCATTTCATGGGCTGAAAGATCGCCACATACCGCATTTCATGGGCTGAAAGATCGCCACATACTGCATCTCATGGGCTGAAAGATCGCCAAATTATCCAAAGGCATCATCGTTCGGAGGCGCCATCTTCATAGCCCGAGAACACCATGTCATGGCCTGAGGACCCCCTTTAATCCTTTTGCATATCATTAATCGAGGGCATCATGGTTCGGAGGCACCATTTTCATGGCCCGAGAGCATCATTTCATAGCCTCCAGATCCTTTATTATACGCTTCATGGCCCAGGACACCATGGTCTAAAGACGTCATCCTAACCGTCCAAAGACAACATTCATGGTCCGACGGGAATTTGCATCATGTCTAAATTTACGCACAATATATGCTTTGTATTACTTATTTGCAGGTAAACCGGCAAGCAACAACCATCCCGGCAGGAGCATTTCCGCTCCAGTGACCGCAGCCACATCAGACCTAACCATTCCAGTAAGCCACTCACTCACCCAGCCCGAAATATTGCGTCCGTTCTTCGAAAGTACCCGTCGGCATACTCCGCCGACGGATCCTGAACTACATATGGCCTGATTCCTGTAAAACCAAGGATATGAAGGCAACTCAAAAGCCAGAGTGCGGCCTAAACCTCTTCAAACCATTTCGCTCAGTCAAAATTGGCCATCATATCTTTACGCGACAACTCTTTCATCCTTCCCGGGTAAAGAGGGGCAGCTGTTGATACCCAATTTTTCCCTATATATATTTTAATATGCAAAGTACCCTCAATATAGCATATGTATGCATATATAATGTATGTCCAAGCATCTCATTATTTTTTCTTAATTTTTAAAGGCTTTTAAATCAATTTATTTCCCTATTTTTATCCATAAAAACCCAATAGTTATTTCTAAAATTATCATTTTTGGTGATTCACTTGTTGAACTTATATTATGCTAATATATAGCTAAGGGAAATTTTGCATATTTTTTACAAAATCATTTAGTATTTTTAAGGCTAAATTGTATAATTGCAAGATTAGCCTCTTTTAGGATTTAATTGCGTTTATGCTCATAAAGATTAAGTCCAGTATTTATAAATGGTTAATTATATGTCATAAATCATTTTAGTACTTTTAATTTATTTTCAGAAATCAATTTACTTTTTTTTACAATTTTAATAGGGGGGAAATTGGCTATTTAAATGATAGCCCGGTTACATTTCAATTATAGCCCAAAATTGACCCCAATTTGAAGCCAATTTCCCTTGGCCCAATTCCTTTTAAATCCGACCCCTTACCCATTTAAACAACCCAACCCGGTCTCCCACCTAACCATTTCAATCCCAGCCAATGATCATTTAGATCAACGGCTCCCGTTCCCCCTTACCTTAATTAATCTCAAACGACCCCAAAACCCTATCATTTCTCACCTACCGCCGCCCTTGAACCCCCTTCCTCTCAAACCCTCTCTGCAACACCACCTGAACCCTAGTCGCCGCCACCCTAATCCACCCTAATACCTACCTAATCTATGGCCTTCCGTGGTCATTTGAGGCCTGTACCAGCCTTTCATGGCTCCTATGTGTTTGATTCTATGGTTTCATGACCAGACCTCGAAAGGATTTGGTCCAGTCCTTGCTCGATAACCTTTCTCCAGTCATCCCTGACCTTTCTCCGGCCAGCCATGGCCATTCGAGTCAGATCCTTGACTCTCCTGGTTAGATCGGTAACTTTCAAGGCCTTTCTCGTTTCTTTTGGGTTTTCTGAAAACCTAATCTCTAAGATATTTCTATTTCTTTCAGATCTGCTTTATATCTGTACTCGTTATGACTTTCTTGAGTGTTTCTCGAAGGTTCTTTAACTTTCCTTCAGAAACGACCCTTCATCTTCTCCGATTAGGGTTTTTCCTCTAAAATTTTTTTCAAAGATCTCTGATTTTAACGTATTTCTGATTTTGTTATGGTTTTGTTCATATTATTCTTCTATCTGAGTTAGCATGTTAAAACCCTAATTTCTTTTGGGTCTCATTTGAATCCTGAAGCTGTTTGTTTAATGTGTACTTGTTTAACTAAGTTCCTCGTTCTTGTTTGATTTATTTGTGTTATCATTTTTTTTTAAAACTCGATTGTTGTTGAAAAGCCCTAGGTCTTTGGGTCTGAAATCGCTTGTTTGAGTACTTGACTCGACTGAAAGCTTTTGTTTTAGACTTTCTTTTCTTTATGTGACTTATCTGATTTTACTATCTTTCAACTCGACTATGGTTGAAACCCTAACTTTTCAAAAGGTTTCCTCACCTGCTACTGTGAGACCTTTGCATGTTTCTGATACTCTATTTTCTGCACTATTGATTCAATGTGACTTGACCTACTTGATTACTGTGTTTCGAATGTTTGCTTTACTACTGAACCCTAGCTTATTTCTGCCACTACTGCTTGTTTGTGATTTTGTCAATGAGTTTGGCCTCGCATGTCTGATGACCTTGTTCACTTTATTTATATGCTGAAGTTTCTTCCTTGATTGATCTTCATCTTGTGACTGATTTCTAAAGTTTTCCTTTTATGAACCCTGATTTCACTCGCCCGTTCAAATTGATTGATTCTTTCCCCATTACTATGATATTTGCCTTACTGAATCTTTTCCAAAATAAGCATATCTCTGTACTTAGACTTGATTACTTACTCAATGCTTGTATTACTTCTTTTATGGCAATAATCAGTCCGTCTCTAAACTGATCTCTTTCCTTATTTGAATCTGTTAGACAGTGATTCCTTAATTAAAGGGAATCACTTGTATAATTGATTCTGACTATTGATTGTTTCCATATTTGTACTAAAACTTTACTTATTTCCTCTCCTTCACTCGTTTTTCAAAAGGCTATAAATACCCTGCATCCCTCTTCTTTCAAATCACACGAACACAAGGAACGAAACACTTGAGTTCAAAACACACACTTCACTCAAAACTATCTCTCTTTTCTCTGTTACTACTTGTGCTGCTGCCTTGTCTAGCCGGCTGAAAGCCAAGGCTAGGCTGTGGGGAATTTGCTTACTTTTCTTTCTGCATTTGCTTCTTTACTGGTATGTTCTAATTAATTTTCCAGCATCAACAACAACATTTTTCCTTACTATTTCCTTCACTCTTGCCTGTTTCCTGCTTGTGTTTAATCAAGTTCCATTACTGAGCATACTGTAATTTGCCCCTTTCTCTTCTGAATTACTGCTTTACTTATGTACGAACTCTGTCAGTCACTTATTATGACTTATGAACCCCAAACCCCCATATCCCCTATGTGTTTGTATTCCTTGGTTAGTTTGGGGTCGATGTCAGCATTAGACATTGTTGTGCATGACCCCAAACCTCGACCCTCCTTACGGGTCATATGCTTCACATCCCCTCCTATGTGTTGTGTTCTTCGAGCGTGGTATAGTGGCGTATGCCAGCACCTCCTATTGCTGTACATGCCCAAA
>NW_017671598.1:142849-238330 GCF_001879085.1 Nicotiana attenuata
AGTTTTTTATCGAGTTAATGGGGGGGGGGGGGACCGCTGAAACAGGTAAAAAAATGTGGGGGAGGGGGGGGGGGGACTCTTTGTGTTTCTGTCCAGAACGTGGGGGGAAAGGGAAGGGGACGAGAACTTATATATGTAAAGCGAGGTTTATAAAAGCGCTTTACATATAGTGCTTTTATAAACCGCGCTTTACATAGCCGTCTTATCAGCTTCCAGGTAAAACGCGGTTACAAAAGGCATTTTATTAAAACACAGTATTGAACCACGTTTTACATATTTTGGTCACTAAGTTTTTTTCCCGCCTATTTATGTATTTTGAGTCCAAAAACACAATATTTAGGTTCCGGACTCGTAAATGCTTACACAGATAGGGTGTTTACACTAAATTATCAAGTAATTTAATTTTAATAATTAAAAACTTAAGTGAAAATATATATCATTAGCCACAATTACGTGATATATTTGTGTGAAAGACATATTTTTTGCATATATTAATTTGGTATTTACATATATTAATTTGGTATAAATACCAAGTGTTGGTAAGTCTTTATCCATAATCATTAGCTAATGCTAACACTTAAATCATTATTACTCTAAACTTCTAGTAAGTTAGCCAACTCGAGGTTCAAATCGAAAAAAAGAGAGGTCAAATATGGGAAAAGACTTTGAATTAGATGTTAATAGGAGTATTAGCTATCACAAAAGCTTAGTAATATTTAATGGTAACGATGAAAATCTCTATGGCTTAAGTTTACTTCTTCTCATTAATTTTTCATGTCTATTTCCTTACCTCCCTGTGTAATATTACAAAGGTTAATGAGCCCATTCTTTAAGCTCCTTTTTTTCTGCTACCAGCTAGTGTTCAAGCTCTTAGGCTGTCATTATTAAATGACTTTTTTCATTCTACTCTTTACTACTCTTACATTCTACCTTTGGTCCGGAACTAGCTTAGCACTGACCCGTTAAAATTTAATTTGCACAATGTGAGCCACAAGAATTCAACGGTTCAAGGCATAAAATTTAAATTTTCAATAATCTTATTATTTCAATCCGAAGTTCTTAGTTACTTCGACTGGATGAGTCCTAGCGAGGGAATAATTTAGTTACTTCGATTGGATGAATCCTAGCGAGGGAATAATTAAGTCATTACTCATTGGTTGATTTTATCATTAATCATTTCTTTTTTTTTGGTACGAGGAACTTATCATGAATCTACTGATTTCTGCCGCTTCAGTTATTGCTGCTGGATTTGCCGTAGGGCTGGCTTCTATTGGACTTGGAGTTGGTCAAGGGACTGCTGCGGGTCAAGCTGTAGAGGGTATCGCGAGACAGCCTGAGGCAGAGGGAAAAATACGAGGTACACTATTGCTTAGTCTAGCTTTTATGGAAGCTTTAACAATTTATGGACTGGTTGTAGCATTAGCACTTTTATTTGCGAATCCTTTTGTTTAATTCAGTTGCAAAATGCATTCAGATGTTTGGGGCAGTGTCACACCTCCTTTTTTACACACCCACCCCGAAGGATAGTGTATAAGGGAGTTTTTCCACTTTAAGTGACATTATTCGAAATGGGATTATTTAAGGATCAGAGTCGCCACTTGGGATATGCTTGTTTCTGGTGTCCCAAGTCACCGGTTTATCTTGAATCCCAAATCGAGGAAAATTTCGACTTTCCATGTGAAGTCTGCGAACCCGAAATTCTGACTAAGGAATTCTGTTAACCCGGGGGAAGGTGTTAGGCACCCCTGGATTCCGTGGTTCTAGCACGGTCGCTTAACTATCATAATTGGCCTATTATCTGATTTTAATACATGTTCCAACCTATAGTGCAATTTTAAATTAATTACCGCTTTTAATTAATTTTAAGGAAGATTGAACGTCGTCTAAAATATGTCTTTGGATCGCGTCACATGAAATGCACCCGCAATCCGGAACACATCTTATTCAACGTTTTAGGATTTGGATTTTGGTCACATGAAATGCACACCCGAGTTTAAGAAGGTAATATTATTAAATAACGCGCCTAAAGCAACTAACGCGTTGTTAACTTTGCGATGGCCATGAGAATTCGCTAAATGGCACGCCTCGAATTCTAAGTATTTTAAAAGAAATAATTATACGAGGGCCACGCATTTGTGATTTTATTTGGCGCGGCGCACCTCAACTTCATTTTAAAAGGGTTCATACTTAACTATATTTGGAGGGCCATAGCTATTTGTATTGCCTAATATAACGCACCTCCAATCTAATTTTGAAAGATAAAACAGATTAATTAACTAAAGAGAGTCGTACAACTTTATTTTAAAGAAAATTCCAAGCCCATTAATTACTTAGCAAGCCTTGAATTTAAGAATTACTTGGCTCAACATTTAATCCTAACAGCTTCAAGCCTGGGCCCTGATGAGCCCAATGACTTATGCAGTCCTATTATTCGTGTGGCTAAAAATAAGCCCAAAAAGAAAACCCCAATTTGAGGTCACAGTATAACTGAAAAGCAGGGACTCAGGATCGAGCCCCTGCACTGACATAATCCAGCTCACAAATGAATTCAATATAAGCATGGCTCTTATAGTCAGTCACAAGGAACTGCGACAAAGGACAAATTTCGAAAAAAGAAGCCAAGTTCTGAGAAATTCAATTTTAGCAAACAAATAACAAGTACCCTTACTTTCAAACCTTCAATTTAAACTGAATAAAGCATTAGCAAAGCATATTCTGCTGGAACAACTTACACACGATTTTTACCAGATGACACCCCATCGATTTCAAACCGAGGTGAAACACGGATTTAACATATAGGCTACATTAACACAAAAAGAAAAACTCTGCACAAGCAATAAACAACCCTGATTTAACTATAACATGATAATGAGGCATACGTATTCAACTTACACCACTCTAAACATATAGATGAATAGCATGAAAATTACATATCTATTACAAGAATACTAAAGTAACAGGAAAATCAGAAGATAATTTAAACTCCCAAAAGCCTGTATTCCACCAGTGTTTCAGCTTACATGCTCAACCAAAACATTCACTCATTCAGAGGTTGAGAAATACCTGAAAATGGAAAAGAATAAGGGAAGAAGGTCAGCAGCAAAACATCAGGGCCCAGCGGCAGAACTAAACCCAGGAAACAACTTTAAACCAACAAAAACTGATGCTCAACAATAAACTTCAACACTAGATTCCATTCATCTCAGCCCAGATAGTTTAGAAAGCTATTTCAGNAGCCAGGTTACCACGAAAAACCAACCACCGTTTCTATAAAACCTGGACTGAAAGTGACAGCAGCAAACGGTTAGTTTGAGACAAATAACAGATAGGTAATGGCACGTTGGGGTGTGATGCACCTATACAGTTAAATGGGTTTCTACATGTTTTGCAACAGTTGCATGCTTCTTCCCGACTTTACTTATTTTCTCCATTATTCTTCCTTCCACTTTCACTCTTCCCTTTTCATCTCTCTTTTTGTTTTTCTTTTCTTTCTTCTCTTGCCCTTTTTCTCTCATTTCTAATTGCCTCTTTTTTTATCACTCTTTTTTTTTCTTTCTTTTGGTTATGGTCGAATCCTATGGAGATTGCCTACGTATCATTGACCCCGCATGAATCAGACCGAGCGTAGTTCTGGAAAAATAAGTGCGAAAAGTAAGGAAACAATTTTTTTTGGGAACTTTCAATTTTTTCATTAATAAAACCTCTATTACAAAAGATGTTGAAATACTCATTTTCTTGGAAAGAAAAACTACAAACAGACTCAAAATAAAGCAAAATATACACTCGACGCTTGTCAGATCAGGAATACATTAAAGCTTCAACTACTGGGGCCCGCGGGGCATCATTCGGCCTCGCCGCGGGCCTATGTACGAGACCCCCTTGTAGTCGCTCCAAATAACTCATAACTTGGCGGACGAAAGTCATCACTGCAGCAAAAAAGGTGGTATGAGTCATGTCCTCGCACGCTTGGCACTTCATGGTGATATAGTCAGCGATGGCCCTAATCCTTTCTCTAATTTGGCCCTTTTCCTGAAGTAACTGCCCTATCTGCTGGTTCCGGGCTTCCAACACTTGGGAGTCATAAAAGTGCTGATTTTGCAATTGCTGTATTTCTTTCTCCATTTGAGCCATCAGCTTATAACAATGCTCCCTATCAGCCTTGAAATCTTTAGCCCGTTGGGCTGCCTCATCCTCAAGAGTAGTCACCTTTCTTCTCAGGCTAGTGATGGTCCCTTCATAGTTTCTCTTCATTTGCTGCACAAATCGCGCCCGTTCTTCTGCTTTCTTTGTCCATTGTGCCCGGATTTTCGCTAGACTATCTTCAGACTTTTCCAGGTCTTCTTGGCACTCGAGGACTTTCTTTTTTAGACCACTTATAAGTCTTTCATCAGCCCGACTTCTTTCCAGGTTATTGGCAGCTGTTTTTATCTTTCTGATCTGAGCTTTAAGGGCCTCATTTTCCTGGGTCAGTTTCTTCTTTTCTCCCTTGTCTGCGGCGGCTTGAACACCATTTTCAAATTAAAGCTCCATGACTTGCCTCTCCAATTGGCTTATTTTGGCTCTGTACTCATTCTCCTTACTTAACCAATCCCATTGTACCTGGACCCCATCGGTAAACTGCTGGACATGTGGTCTCTTTGCGGGTCTTTCAGGAATCTGGAATCTTTTGCCGAACCAAACTATGTACTTAGGGTCCACTTCCCCTCTAGCTCGGTCTCGTACTATGGTCTTAGGTTCAAGAAACCTACACTCATTCCATACTTGGCGAATTTTCCCTTCCGGAAATGCGGCTTTTGGGCCCAGTTCAATGGTATGTTTGCTCAAGTCTTCATTATTGTGGACGGTTTGAAATCTTCCTAATTGTCGCAAAACCCTGTAGGGAGCATAGGGCTGGATGCTCCAGATGCCCATCAAGAGGATATAAGACACTTCAGCTGACATGTGAACTGCTTCGGTGGCAGGAAGCCATCCAAATGCCCACTCAATCTTATCGGCAGTCAAGAATCTCAGATGTGCAAGCCAAGCTTCAGTAGCCATAGGGAATTCAATACCTACTACCCTGCTTTCAAATTCTTCAATGCAGCTCAACCCGGTCAAACCATAATTCATGTACCCAACCCGGTGACAGAGGTGTTCTTGCATCCATAACTGTAGTAACAAATTGCAACCCTGGAAGAACTTTCCCCCTTCCCGACAGATAGTCAAGGCTCTATAGATTTCAGATACGATCAGAGGAACCACAGTGTTGTTGGCTTTCTTGATCGCAACATCGATCATTCCCACAAGACCTATCTCTATATTCCCATCTTTTCGTGGACAGACCACAACTCCCAAGAAAGCTACCATGAAAGCTAAACCCCGCCTTGCTTCCCATTCGTCTTTGTTTCCGGCATGGGTTAGCCCAGTGTTTGGCTCTTCAAAACCTCGGGGGTTACCATATCGATGGTACAAGAAATGAAGTGTGCAATACCCTTCCGATAGATTTCCGTTCTGAACATCCCGACTAATACTCAGTAGATCCAGGAACCTATGGGGAGATACCGGTCTTGGTGCCAACGGATATCGACTTCTAAGATTTCCATTAAGGCCCGCATAACCCGCAACTTCCTCCAATGTAGGTGTGAGCTCAAAGTCAGAGAAATTGAACACATTGCGAGTCGGGTCCCAGAAAGGTATTAAAGCTTCAATTATGTCCAACCTTGGCTTGACGTTCAATAATCCGACGAGGCCTCCCAGAACTTTTACCACTGTTTCTCTACTGCCCGTTTCTAGATCATTCCACCACATATGGAGCTTCAAGGGGATCTCCTTAAGGACTGTGAAGGGTTCAATTTCATTCATGCTCATCCTACACATTTATTAAGGTGATTTAAAGACTTATTTTAACCTAAAAGAAGAAAAAGCAACATCATTCTTTTTTCAAAATTTTCATTTCAAAAACAAAACCTCGGCTCTGCGGATACGGCCTTTTAGCACTTCGGGAAAGAAGATTTTAAGACTGTGCCCGCTAACCGTTACAAATGACCCAAGGTGGCTGTTCTTGCAAAAACAGCCTTCCGGCGCCCTTTTGGGGACATTCGGCTTATTTTAGACAAGAATGACATCACCTGACAAAAACTAAAAAAATTTTGTTGTTTTTTTGGGGCTATTTTTGTAAATAGGGGAGTTGGACCCGATGAGGGTTGCCTACGTATCCCACATCCGATGGGAATCAAACTGGCGTAGTTCGGGCAGATTTGACAAAACCAATATTTTTTTAAAACAAAAACCTTTCTTTTCTTTTATTTTCTCAAAAATCCGGCAGAGTTTCAGTACTATTTGGGTATTGGTTTTTTCAAAACAGGTGATTACCCTCACTTAACCCTAACATTGCTATTCTCTTTTTCAACTCTCTCCCATTATTTACAAGTCAGTCAACATGCAAAGCCGAGCAAATAAATGCACAAGTAGCAAGTAAGATGCATCACGGTGGTCTTTTCATTTCAGGTCACCTGTCCTAGACGGACCCAACCCCTGTGTTGAGTCCCCTAAGTGAAATGCACGTGATGCAAACAAACGTTCCTACTAGGGATCCGGCATGAGGCTTTGTTATACTAGGTTGAAAACCTGGGTTTATTGTTCTAGACCCGGCTTACCCGAGCGGATAACTCGAGCCGGGGGGGGGGGGCAGCGTACCGGGGATATAGAAGCTCCGCCGGCTTAGCAACTTGTCCGAACCTCGTTCTAAATGAGATAAGACTCTAAACAGAAGAGAAGTCACATGAAGTGCACCCTTCTCCATGATGTAGAAGACTCAGAGAGAGGAAGGGTTTCGTAGCAGCTTATATATACAATTCAACAAATATTAAAGCAGTAAAGCATTTAGCATGAAACATGTAGGAAAATCAGATAATAGATAAAGCCAATCATAACAGCTACTCTAAGCTCGAATTCTTGAACCCTGAACCGAAATTCTGGGTTCGCATCCCCAGCAGAGTCGCCAAAGCTGTCACACCTCCTTTTTTACACACCCACCCCAAAGGATAGTGTATAAGGGAGTTTTTCCACTTTAAGTGACATTATTCGAAATGGGATTATTTAAGGATCAGAGTCGCCACTTGGGATAGGCTTGTTTCTGGTGTCCCAAGTCACCGGTTTATCTTGAATCCCAAATCGAGGAAAATTTCGACTTTCCATGTGAAGTCTGCGAACCAGAAATTCTGACTAAGAAATTCTGTTAACCCGGGGGAAGGTGTTAGGCACCCCCGGATTCCGTGGTTCTAGCACGATCGCTTAAACTATCATAATTGGCCTATTATCTGATTTTAATACATGTTCCAACCTATAGTGCAATTTTAAATTAATTACCGCTTTTAATTAATTTTAAGGAAGATTGAACGTTGTCTAAAATATGTCTTTGGATCGCGTCACATGAAATGCACCCGTAATCCGGAACACATCTTATTCAACGTTTTAGGATTTGGATTTGGGTCACATGAAGTGCACACCTGAGTATAAGAAGGTAATATTATTAAATAATGTGCCTAAAGCAACTAACGCATTGTTAACTTTGCGAGGGCCATGAGAATTCGCTAAATGGCACGCCTCGAATTCTAAGTATTTTAAAAGAAATAATTATACGTGGGCCACGCACTTGTGATTTTATTTGGCGCAGCGCACCTCAACTTCATTTTAAAAGGGTTCATACTTAACTATATTTGGAGGGCTATAGCTATTTGTATTGCCTAATATAACGCACCTTCAATCTAATTTTGAAAGAGAAAACCAATTAATTAACTAAAGAGAGTTGTACAACTTTATTTTAAAGAAAATTCCAAGCCCATTAATTACTTAGCAAGCCTTGAATTTAAGAATTACTCGGCTCAACATTTAATCCTAACAGCTTCAAGCCTGGGCCCTGATGAGCCCAATGGCTTATGCAGTCCTATTATTCGTGTGGCTAAAAATAAGCCCAAAAAGGAAACCCCAATTTGAGGTCACAGTATAACTGAAAAGCAGGGACTCAGGATCGAGCCCCTGCACTGACATAATCCAGCTCACAAATGAATTCAATATAAGCATGGCTCTTATAGTCAGTCACAAGGAACTGCGACAAAGGACAAATTTCGAAAAAAAAAAAGCCAAGTTCTGAGAAATTCAATTTTAGCAAACAAATAACAAGTACCCTTACTTTCAAACCTTCAATTTAAACTGAATAAAGCATTAGCAAAGTATATTCTGCTGGAACAACTTACACACGATTTTTACCAGATGACACCCCATCGATTTCAAACCGAGGTGAAACACAGATTTAACATATAGGCTACATTAACACAAAAAGAAAAACTCTGCACAAGCAATAAACAACCCTGATTTAACTATAACATGATAATGAAGCATACATATTCAACTACCTACACCACTCTAAACATATAGATGAATAGCATGAAAATTACATATTTATTACAAGAATACTAAAGTAACAGGAAAATCAGAAGATAATTTAAACTCCCAAAAGCCTGTATTCCACTAGTGTTTCAGCTTACATGCTCAACCAAAACATTCACCCATTCAGAGGTTGAGAAATACCTGGAAATGAAAAAGAATAAGGGAAGAAGGTCAGCAGCAAAACAACAGGGCCCAGCGGTAGAACTAAACCCAGGAAACAGCTTTAAACCAACAAAAACTAATGCTCAACAATAAACTTCAACACCAGATTCCATTCATCTCAGCCCGGATAGTTTAGAAAGCTATTTCAGGAATTAGAGTTGAAGAGATCACAAGAAGAAACCAATGAAACAGTAATTTCCACAGACTTCAAACCTAAACTCCTTCTAAAACACACAAACTAGCACTAGACTTAATCCATTTCAATTCTCAGAAGGTATTTCAGAGGTTAGAGGCTGTAGGAATCAAAAGAGAGAAGGAACAACAACTCAATGAAGCAGTATTTTCATAGAGTTTTCAGTCGTTTGGATTTTCAGGACTTTTAGCTCTTAGAAATCTCTTAGGTCTATTGGGTCTGTATTTCAGCTCTTAAAATCTCTACGTTCTCAAATCTGTAGGCTCTAAAATCTAGGCTCTCAAAAATTGACTTCTAAAGCAAGGAAGGCATGCCTTTATAGGCAAGCCATTAGGGCAGCCCTGCACATTTTATTTTGCACTCTTGCCCCTCATTTGTTGACTTGTTTATCAAGTTAGCAACTGAAAATTAATTAAAGGCCCTTGCTAGAAGCTTCTAGGGATTTCCCAGGCAGTTACTGCAAGATTCCTTGACTTAAACTACCTATATTGCCCTTCAATACCCTGCTTTATTACCCCTGAACCCAATCCGGGTCAACTGAACAGGCCAACCCAAATGGGTCACAGACCCAAATGGAGTGCCTATTTGGGCCTACTATTTCTTGGGCCTAAACTAAAACTAAAACAGATTTTCCCAAACAGAGGAACTACAACTAATTCTAATAGAAACGAACGGGCCAAAAATAAAATAAGGAACTGACTAATTCAGATCTAAACTAATTACGAATTTGAAATAATTAACTATGCAATCATACTGATAATGGAATATTCATGTACACAGAAACCTAAAGTGACTTCAAATTAAAATCAAATCGAAAATGAATACTAACAAAACACAGAAGAAGAAAAACAAAACAAAAATATGAACCAGATGAAATGAATGAAAGAAAATACCTAGAACCTCGGATCTTGGCAGGTTGCTTCGAACACTTGACTAAAACAGTCCTTAATCGTGTGTTTTGGTGAGAAAACACACGACTAAGGCCTATTATAGTCAAAATCATCAGTAAAACCCCTTATCTTGGACTTTATGAATTTAGGGTTGAATTGAAATTAAGATTCGAGAACTTTGGCTAATATTTCAGGGAAAAGGGGTGCGGATTAGTGATGTGGAGGTGGAGGAGAACCTATGGTGTAAATTTGGCGGAGATTGGGTGGCGGCGCCGCCGGACACGGCGGAGGAATCCATGGCGGCGCTAGGGTTTTGAGGTTTTGAGGGATTTGGGTGGGATTTGAGGGAATATGATAGTGGATTCATGATGGGGAAGGGGAGAGGGTGCTTTGGTGTGAATTTGGGTGATTTTGGAGACTCGCCGCCGCCGTGGGCGATTTCCGACGGCGGCAGACGACGGCTCAGGGCGGGGACAGGCGGTCTCTAGGGTTTAATCAGAGAAGAGAGATGAGGGGGTGGGGGTGGGGGGGTCGTTAGGACAGTAATATATGAATGGATCTAGGCTTCGTTCGTCCGTTAGATTAAACAACCGTAGACGGCTAGGGATTAATTGGGGAAAGAAACGACGTACGTTTGGGGAATAACTGGGGGTGCTGGACCGGAATTTAGGCCGGGTATGGGGGAGAATTGAACGGGTTTTTGGGCCGGGTATGCGGCGAATTAACTTTTTGGGTTTTTTTGGCTTGGGCTGGGCATCACAAATCAAAGACTGGCCCAATTTTCCTTTAAAGGCTTACATTCTTTTTAATTTCTTGTTTTTCTCTTTTTCAAAAAATTAAAACAAAACTAAAATTAAAATTAAACTAACCTACCTAGCTATAATCAAAACTATTAATAAAATACCAATTTAGAGAAAACTAATAAAATTCCAAGCTAAAATTTAAATCAAGCAAAACAAATCAATTTTTTTTTGTGATTTTAGTATTTTTGTTAAAATCCTAACTACTAATTGATCTAAAATGTAAAGTTAAATCCTAAATGCAAATGGAATGCGTATTTTTTTGTATTTTTTATGAATTATGTTAAATTAAAAATGCACACAGAAAAATGCAAATAAACACGAAAATTATGCAATTAATTCCTAAAAATCAAATAATAAAAAGGAAAAATCCTAATTTTAAGAATTCTGTAGGAGTAAATCATGCGGGGAAAAAATCACGTGCTCATAGGCAGTGTAAGTGATCAAGGGGTAGTAACTCATATCACGGGAGGAAACTTTACGCAAAGTTCTATTACTATTAATGGGTGGCTCCGCGATTTCTTATGGGCACATGCATAAACTGGATAAAGCTATTATTCTAATCTAGACTCTAAAAGAATATGTATGTTGATTCATATCAATTAATTAGAAATTAATTCGAGGGAAGAGAGACCCATACAAATTGATCATGTGCCAGGAACCAGATTTGAACTGGTGACACGAGGATTTTCAGTCCTCTGCTCCATGAGCGATTGAGTCCATACTTATTTATCATTAGAAAGACCTATTAGTAATAATTTGAGTTTATTCATTCTGTCTTTCTTTATAAATTTTTATAATCTATGGATAAAATAAATACGATAAAAACCAATATGAATATTATAAAGACAATAAAAAAAATTATTATGGAATTGATTAAAACTTTAGCATGGGCTCATGAACGCACACCTTTGGCCAATTTGATTCGCTGGAGAGATAAACCAGTGGCCCTTTCCATTGTACAAGCAAGATTGGTTGGACTAGCTCACTTTTCTGTAGGTTATATATTCACTTATGCGGCTTTCTTGATTGCCTCTTGTGCATGAATTTGGATCCGACTAAGTAAGAAAAACAGTCTCGTGTAGGGGTGACAAATGGGCGGGCCGGGTTTGATATGGACATGTCGAAAACGGTAATATAAAAAACGGATAAATTATCCAACCCAAACCATATTTAATATGGATAGAAAACAGATCAACCGGCGGATAATATGGACATCAAACGAAAACTAAGGGCATGTTACAGAAAACTAAAGAAAAATAACTTTAGAAGATAATTTGAGATAGTTGAGAGACCATTTCAGTAATTGACTCACTAAGGGCATGCTACAGAAAACTAAGGGCGTACGTTCACTATAGCCAAAAGTCTAGCCTCATCAGTTTCAAGCGAGGACCACTTATTTATTTTTATTCTTGTTCTCTTTAAAAAATAACTGGACGGAAATGGAAAGTTCAATTCAAAGGGATCGCAGTTATGACGTGCCAAGCCATGTTTACTTGTTTAAGCTTCTAAAGGCATGCGCCAGGTACCAAAACTGTACACGGTTGCATAATCCTAATGTAATCCATAGGTGTATTATATTTAGGACGGATACTGTAACTTCAACTTAACATATTAGTTATATATAGTTCGAGCTATATATATGAAATGAAAAAAAAGATATTAAATATATATACATATAAAAGATTACGACTCATTCTGATTTCATTAATTTAGAAGTAGATGATGTGGAGAAGATCGAGCCCCTCTTTTTTCCTATTGTTTTTTTTTTCTTTTCGAAAAGAAGAATGAGTCTTCCTTCATATTTAGTCCAATCAGAACATTGGAAAAGAGAAAGATGAAGAGACTTGTTTGACAATAAATCATCTCAAATTTATTAAACCAACACATATGCGGTAATGAAAGGAATAAATATCCGTGTGAAATCTACGTAATTTTAATCATGTACAGATGATCGTGCATGTAACTGAACTGGACGATGAATTGAAATGATATAATATAAGTGTAATAATATCAAAATCAGTGCTTTTGGGTGGTTTTTTGAAACTTGTCTTTGATCCACTGAAAACCTGAGGAAGTACCTTCTTTCACCTTCTTCATGCTAGTTGAAGCCACTGCCTTTGTTTTTTCTCCCACCTTCTTTGCCACTCTGCCACCGCCGCCACCGGAATTGCTTTTTTTGGTGTCTTTGGAATATGGTTCTGTATTATTGTAGTCCCACTGATCAGCCCATGAATTCTCATATGCACTGTTCCTCTCCATATCTTTTTTGTTTCTTCTGTGATCAAAGATGAGAATTTTGAAAAAAAAAAAATGAGAAAGAGGAAGAGGTCCACGAAACTTTGGGAGAAAAGAGAGTTGATATAATCTTGGAGTTAACAACCTATGCGAAAGTGGGGATGTTCTATAAGCAGCTAAGGTCAAGCAAATCAATAAATTATCTATTGTAAGTGCCAAAATTCTCCCTGCCAACTTGAGAAAGTACACGCGAATAATTCAATTTTTGACCAAGTAGATAGGGAAAAGAAAGCTCCAAAACATAACACTATATTTATAAAATTTATAAAATGACAAACTAACTGAGAAAAAGATAGCTGATATATTGAGTAGTTCAGTTTTTGAATTAATTCCCTACATCAAACCAGTGTGTGAGTGCGTTCATAATTTGTTTTTTTCTGTATTTGTTCCGAGGGAAACTATTGCCGTTTTATACTTTTGGGTTTTTGAGTTTTAAATGAATATATGCTAGGACAGTGTGATAAATAGACACAGAATGGAGTTCTAATCTGTTTAGCCAAGCTTCTAAAATCAGCTTATTTGATAAGTGATTTTCTCAACAGCACTTTTCAAAGCACTTTAACTTTTTAAAATTGTTTCTACGTCTATTTTTCTCAAAAGTGCTTTTGGAGAAAAGTATTTTTTTTCTGCTTCTCAAAAACTACTTCTGCTTTCCCTCAAAAGCACTTGTTGTTTTTCCTTCTAAAAGTTTGGCCAAACACCTCAATTGTTTAAAAATATCACCTATGGCCCAAAACAAAACTTGCCAAACAAGCTATTAGTCAGCAACTGAGCTAGAATGTAGAATGGTGACGGTATGTTTTCTTTGACTGTAACAAACTAATTCACAAAGCCCACGCTTTTTTGGCCGAACGAATAAACGATCTGCAGGCACGCACCGCACGAATCTTTCGTGTTAAATTTCCTTTACTGTTTCTTTCTTATTTTTCCCGTCAATTTGACATTTCTGCCGAAGGACGTTATTCTTATTCTGTGTCGAGGAATTGTATTGCTCCTCTTTTCATTTTTTTCAATTTCCCTGATCACGCCCAACTATGCCTTATAAAAAGGACTCTGCGAACGTTGCAAATATAATCCGAGTATTACGCCCAGGGTCGAATCCACAGAGAGTTAACCTATCAATCACTATCTTTAGACCCACTAAACTCTTCAGAACCAGTTTTCCAGATGTTTGAATCATAGTTGAAGGTTGCTTTACTAACTACGATTGCAAGTAAATCAAACAGCTGTAAGTTAAAATGCTAAGGTTGTAAACAATGATGAGAAGAAGCTAAGGCAATGATTTCCCCTATTGAAAGAATCCCTTCTGTTTATGCTCATACAAATTTACCAATACATCTCTATTAATCATGAACGCTCATCTTACCGTAAATCTCTCCCGAGTAATTACAGTAATATACTAGTTGCACTCTCCCGAGATACACTAGCTTACTTTATTTAGCACAATTCACTTTAGATTACACCCAAGGCTTCGTTATCCCTAATCCCGCCTTTAAACCCGTAATTATAGATTCCTCTTATACTTTGGGAGTGGTGTTGTTCAACAATAACCTAAATATGCACTCTTTTCCAAGTTATGCACACTAAATAGGCACAGCTAATTGAGGATCCTGTCAATTAACTACAACAAGCACAAAGTGAACAAATAGAGATTGAAACTAGCAATTTGTATTCACATAAACAAGATGTTCATCCCCCAATAGGTTCCATCAAAGCCTTAGACAAAGGATTTAGCTACTCATGGCTATGAAAAAAACAAACTAAGATACAATTCATCATAACTAGCAATAAAAATCAAAGAAAATAAGAAAGATGTTTTGGGTGATCTCTCACAATTGTTTTCCTTGCCAAGATACTCTAAAATTCAATACATGCCTCTCTTGGGCGAAGTCTTGTATTTAAAATAGGGTTTAGGTCTAAAAATCCCGTGTTTTACACTTTAGTCCCTGAAGTTTTCTGCTTCCGCCGCGGTTCTGCCGCGGTCGCGGTCAAACCGCGGCCAAATGCCTTCTCTGAATCTCAATTTATCCGCAGCTATCTTCCACCGCGGTTCTACCGCGGTCGCGGTGGAACCGCGGTCCACCCAGTCCTCTGAATCTTCAGGCCTGTTTTGCGTGGTTTCCTTGGGAAATTTCACAGTTGGCCTCTTTTTCTTCATTTTTGACTCCAAAAATACTCCCTAGCCTTCCCTGATCATATATCACCTGCAAATCATGAAAAGCACTAATAAGAGCATTTTGTTATCACTTTTATCATCAAAACTATATAAGAAGGTGATTATTTAAGGCGTGATTATAGTTAAATTCACCTATTATCAACACCCCACACTTAAACCTTTGCTCGTCCTCGAGCAAGTTAAACCACACTTCTAGGCCTAACCGTTTAATACATTACCCCAATTTATGCCACACTCGCCATTACGAAAGACCAACCTAAGCAATGCAACAATCATACCTCAGATGCAGACTCTCATGCCATAACACGCTCGTGCTCACTCTAGTTACTCTAACAGAAGTGAAGAGTTACTTTTTCTTCCTGAGTCACATGCCCTCACATCACAAGTCTAAGAGAAGTTCCCCACACATAAAATTTCGATAATAAGGAACCAAGGATAGAAAGAATTCACTCACTCTCAGCAAAGAGCATTCATATGCTACACAGACACTCCATAAGCTTGCCCCTAGTGTGCTACTCTACTAATCGAGCTGTTCAGTCAAAGATCAAGAGGTCTTCATTTGGTTGTAATGTAGGCTAAGGGACGGGTAAGATATATTTGGATATAGTGACTAACCTCCCTAAGCACTTTTAATACATACCTCCTTTTATTTCAATTTCGATGCTCAGCCCAATCGTTCTTCCACATCTTTGTTTCACGTGTGACCCCCACTTTTCTTTAGGTGCACTGCTTCTCTTTTTTTTTCTTTTTCTTATTTTGTTTTCTTTGTCTCATTTTTTTTCCAATGCCTGCGCACCAATCAAAACAATTCATTCTTGATTCCCCCCCCCCTTTTTTTTTTTGCTAACTCCCTACTACCCCACACTTTGACTTTTGTATGTTCTTTAGTGATTCAAGCGCTTCTAGGAGGTATAGGTTCAAAAAATCAAGCTATTCAACACAGAGATTTAGGTCATTATAGGGTTATCAAAGAACAGGCTTCAGGCTCAAAGGGGTTAACTATGGCAATATATACTGGTGGATTCACAATTATATAGGGTTGCACAAAGAAATGCCTCAATCATCTCTAAAACCAAACAACTTCTATTTCGCTTTGCAAACACACAGGACAAGTTCTAGGTATCGCATGCAAGCATAGAATGCAAGTAATATCTCCCACTCACTTAGCATGCAACTCATTCCGAATTAGTTCATCAACACATTCATACGAGCATTCAAGCAAG
Organism: Nicotiana attenuata; assembly: GCF_001879085.1. Lineage (NCBI taxonomy): Eukaryota > Viridiplantae > Streptophyta > Magnoliopsida > Solanales > Solanaceae > Nicotiana > Nicotiana attenuata. The sequence goes on from NW_017671598.1 coordinate 159,019, forward strand.
ACAAGATGTGCAACATTAAGTCATGGATTTACGAGTCCACAAGCGAGCCTAGACGTCACACTCTCAAGTTCCTTTTAGTTATTTGCAAGTGTGCATATCAGAGGTTGTATTCTAACCTTCACCCATTTTAGTCCTAAAACTACAAAAGGAAAATCTACCTAACCCGGTTCAAGAAAAGCCCTTGGAAAAGAACCGTGGTCAAAAGAAAAACCAAGGGGAAAGTATTACACTACCTAGAAGAAAAAAAATAAAAAAATAAAAAAAAAATTCTACATGGACTACTTCCCTCAAGATTACTGTCCAAGTGGTCCGTCGTCAGGAAGAGTCCTCTAACTTGTTTTCAGTTTACATTAGTTCCGACTTTGACCCTCAAGAGACCCGTCAACAAGTGTCCGTCGTTGGGCCAAGTCAGCTTCTCCTAATATAAGCACGCTCAAATATATACAACACATCAATCTATTGCTACAGCACAACAACATCTATATACATTACAACACACAGTCAGAGAAGGTCTCCCACCCCACACTTAAAATCATGGCATGTCCTCATGTCATATCAAGAAATTAAAGAGCAGAAGGGTGAGAAGACTTCCCTGAGACTCAATCAGAGTCGGAGACGGTGCTGGGGTCTACATGGCAAGCTCTCCCCAATGCACGTAACCAGGCCATAAACTGGCTCTCAGATCTAGACTGCCTCTGCGACATGGCATCCATCCGCGTGTGTAGGCCATCCACCGAGGTGCGGAGATCCGCGACCTCTTCCTCCAAGGAACGCAGCATAGGCTGGGAGGACTGTGAGCGGGATAGGCCTGCTCCAGAATGGGGGCGCCGAGAGGGCCCGGCACTATCAACAGACCTCCTGGACGGTGCAAGAGGAACCGGATCATCATCCTCATCATCTATCTCAATTGTGGTACTTGTACCCCGGCCCACTCTGATGCCCGAGGCTCTGAATGCTGCTCTAGGGGGCAAGTCTCCATCGGCAGGATTGGTGGGGGTATTTTTCAGCAGGCACAGTGTAGTCACCAAAGAAGGGAAGTAGAATCCCTTTGACAACAGCAGCCCCCGTAGGACCATTTCATCACTAATTACCCTTGCCGCATCAAAATCCTTCTTCGTCACGAAGCACCATGTCAACAATGCACGCTGGAAGTTCACGTCAGTTGTGTTGCTTGAGGGCAGGAACCGGCTGCAAATGACAGTTAACTAACACTTAGCCAAGTGTGTGAATGAGTTGGAGTTCAGGGTGATTTGGTCACGTATCCATGTTGGTCTTCCCTCTGCACAGAGTATATCAGTCATGACCTCCCATGTGACCCCTGGCCTGTCGTGGTAGTAGTCAATGTCACTAGTGAACTGAGGCAGCCGCAACACCTGGCGAATCATGGGAATTGTGGCGCTGACCACCTTGCCTCGCACAATCGCCCCCCTACTTAAGTTCAATGGGCAGTTGGCATAAAAGTCCCTAACAAGCATCTTGTTGACCGGGGCAAGGTCATCAAATAAGAATTCCATTTCCCTCCTCCGAATCTCTTCATATATTTCTGCCTTTTCTATGCGGAGGGTTGCCCGGTCAAGCGAGATCTCATGGATGAAGTTCTTCGTAGCCTTGGCATGAAAATCGTCCTCCGCTAGTTCTGATTGGAACCTGGATTCATCATAGGTGGGCCGTTGGGATGCGCCTGCCGATCTCCTTTGCCTTTTTGGAGCCATAGTACCTACAAAAATTCAGAAGAACCATAAAATATATCCTTCCTGTGCCAGTGGGGTGGGTACTCAGACTTCACCACCCAATGGCACCATACACTTGCCCCCATTTATTTCATTTATACAAAGTGCCCATTCCCCACCACTAAGGTGTTCAAGGACAACAACCTCCACAAAGGCTTCCACAATTTGCTTGCAATTTCCGGCATACATCACCCCACACTTATTTCCTCAAATGATTCACGTTAAATACAACACCACCATACACAAATTACAACACCGCCCTCCACCCAATACAACACCGGCACAACCTAGGTTAGGCATAAAAATGGCCCAAAAGTGTACAAAAAATCACAAATTTTCGGCCAAAAATGGCCCATCACCAAACTACACCGCAAAAATATTTTCTAGGCCTCCAAGTCATAAACACAAACCCCACAATTAAAGTATCATGGAGACCCAACCAAATTAGCACTAAACAACCCCACAAATATCAAATACAACAATAGAAAACATAAAAGAAAGCAAAAATTAAAACTTGAACACTAATCCTAACTAGGGTTTACTAAAACTAACACAAAACTAAATTACACTAATTAAGAAGAAGAAATAGAGGGGGGAGGAGAAACTTACTTGATGGAAAAGGGGGAAGGTGGAGGTTGGGAGAAGATGAGAATGGAGGTTGGGTGAGAGAGAATGAAGGTTTTTTTTTTGTTATTTGGTAGAGAGAGGAAGAGAGAAGAAATAAGGGGTCGGTTGGTTTAGAAGGAAGGGGGGTTGTCGGAGGTTTTTAGAATAGGGGGGGGGGAGGGGAATAACCAAAAAGAAATAAAAATTTTTTTTTATTTTTTTTCAAGTATCTGAACCTGGGCCCGTCTGGGTCTGCCGCGATCGCGGTAGAATCGCGGGGGATGAGGTTCAGAGATGTCAATGCACCGCGGTGCAAATGCGGTGGACTGACTACAGAGAGGTGCTCTGACCGCGGTCGCGGTGGAACTGCGGTCTGGGCACTTCTCTGCACCTGACGTTTTTTTTTTTTAACAAAAGGCTTACACTTACAACAATTTCATGGGTTGCCTCCCACGCAGCGCCTGATTTAACGTCGCGGCACGACTCAGATGTGCGAAATTAAGGCTCGCTCAACCTCTGTGGTTCATTCAAGTGCAGCTCAGACATTTCCTTAGGCTCGCTCATCCCCACATATAATTTCAATCGCTGACCATTGACTCTAAATGTACGAGAGTCATTCTCGGTGGCAATTTCCACAGCTCCTGACGGGAAAACTTCAACTACTCGAAATGGTCCAGACCATCGTGACTTAAGCTTACCCGGGAACAACCTCAATCTTGAGTTGTAGAGCAATACCATGTCCCCAGGTTTGAAATTTCGCTCAACAATGTTCTGATCGTGTAGCCTCTTCATTCTCTCCTTGTACAGTCTTGTGCTCTCAAAAGCAAGATACCGGAACTCCTCGAGCTCATGCAGTTCAGTGACTCTTGACGTGCCCGCAACTTCCATGTCTAAGTTTAGCTGTTTTAGTGCCCACCACGCTTTATGCTCAAGTTCTACAGGTAGGTGACAGGCCTTCCCAAACACCAACTTGTATGGTGACATACCAATTGGTGTCTTGAAATCTCTTCTGTAAGCCCAGAGTGCATCATCCAGCTTCCTCGCCCAATCAGTTCTTGTGGCGTTCACGGTTTTTGTCAGTACACTCTTGATCTCTCTACTGGATACCTCAACCTGTCCACTAGTCTGCGGGTGGTACGGAGTAGCCACCTTGTGGCGCACATCATACTTAGCCAACAACTTTTCAAAAGCCCTATTGCAGAAGTGAGTGCCTCCGTCGCTGATAATTGCACGTGGTGTCCCAAAGCGGGTGAATATGTTCTTCTTTAGAAATCCAACCACTACTTTTGCATCATTGGTGGGCATCGCTGCAGCTTCTACCCACTTGGACACATAGTCTACAGCAACAAGAATGTATTTATTGCCATAGGAACTGACGAAGGGCAGACGTCAAACACTTCCACCTCTTGAATTGGGTTCATGGGCATCTCGTGGCGCCAGGAAATGTTCCCTGTGCGTTGACATTCATTACAGCCCTTTACCCATAAGTGAGCATCTTTAAACACCGTTGGCCAGAAAAATCCAGCTTCTAGCACCTTTGCTGCTGTCCTGATTCCCCCAAAGTGTCCGCCATACGCCGATGCGTGACAAGCCTGCAAAACAGAAAATTGCTCTATCTCGGGGACGCATCTCCGGATCATATTATCAAGGCATATTTTGAACAGATAAGGTTCATCCCAGTAATACTGGCGGCTTTCCCGAAAAAATCTTTTCCTTTGGACCGATGAAAAGTCGTGAGGAACAATACTACTGGCCAGGTAATTAGCAAAGTTTGCATACCATGGCGCTTCCTGATGAGTGGTGGCGAGCAACTGCTCGTCTGGAAATGTTTCCAAAATTTCCTCAACCTCTACTATATTTTCAGCTCCCTCAAGTCGTGATAGATGATCAGCGACTTGATTCTCAGTGCCCTTCCTGTCACGTATTTCAAGATCGAATTCTTGCAGTAGCAACACCCAACGAATCAGGCGTGGCTTAGATTCTTTCTTTTCTATTAAGTACCTAAGAGCTGCATGGTCAGTGTATACGATTACCTTGGATCCTATCAGATAGGACCGGAACTTGTCAAAAGCGAACACCACAGCTAGCATCTCCTTTTCCGTCACTGTGTAGTTCAACTGGGCCCCACTTAGCGTTCTACTAGCATAGTAGATCGGGTGCATCAATTTGTCTTTCCGCTGGCCCAGCATTGCCCCCACTGCGTAGTCACTAGCATCACACATTAATTCGAATGGTTGCTCCCAGTTGGGGGCAACAATGATGGGTGTTGTGACCAACCTCTGTTTCAATTCCTCAAACGCGACCCTACAATCATCAGAAAATACAAACGGGTGATCTTTCTCTAACAACTTACAGAGAGGGTTGGCGATTTTGGAGAAGTCTTTTATGAACCTCCGGTAGAAACCGGCATGTCCAAGAAAACTTCTTATGGCTTTGACCGAAGTTGGTGGAGGCAGCTTTGCTATTACATCAACCTTTGCTCGATCTACCTCTATTCCCTTGCTTGACACCCGGTGCCCCAAGACTATTCTTTCTTGTACCATGAAATGGCACTTCTCCCAATTCAGAACCAAGTTGGTCTCGATGCACCGTTTCAGCACACGCGTCAGATTTATTAGGCACTCCTCAAATGAATTTCCCACCACTGAGAAGTCATCCATGAACACCTCCATTATGTCCTCTACCATGTCAGTGAATATGGCCATCATGCACCGTTGGAATGTGGCGGGTGCATTGCATAGGCCAAATGGCATCCTCCTGAAGGCATAAATGCCATATGGGCAAGTGAAGGAGGTCTTCTCTCTGTCCTCAGGTTCAATAGAGATCTGGTTGTACCCTGAGTACCCATCCAGAAAGCAAAAGTGTGACCTCCCTGCCAATCTATCCAGCATCTGATCAATGAACGGAAGTGGGAAGTGGTCTTTCCGGGTGGCTAGATTCAACTTTCGATAATCCATGCAAATTCTCCAGCCTGTGACAGTTCTTGTTGAGATTAGTTCATTGTTGTCATTCTTCACAACCGTCATGCCACCCTTTTTAGGAACGCATTGAACTGGGCTAACCCAGCTAGTGTCAGAGATTGGGAAAATGATTCCCGCATCCAACCACTTTATCACTTCCTTCTTCACCACTTCCTTCATATTCGGGTTCAGCCTCCTCTGATGTTCCCTGGAAGGTTTGTGCCCCTCTTCCAGCAGAATCTTATGCATGCAATAGGCGGGGCTGATCCCCTTGATGTCTGCCATGGTCCACCCAATGGCAGTTTTGCACTCCCTTAGTACCTGCAAGGGCTGTTGAACCTGCACATCTAACAAACCAGATGAGATAATAACAGGTAATGTGGAGTCGGGACCCAGAAATTCATACCTGAGGTGAGATGGCAATGGCTTTAGTTCCAGCTTAGGTGGTTCTTCGATGGATGGCTTTGCTGGAGGGGTCTCTCTCTTTTCTAAGTGTAAAGGCTCAAACTCTAGATTTCTATCCCAGAACCCTCTACCTTCCAATGCCAACACCCATTCCGCCAAATCCTCACCATTCACCTCATCTAAATTCGTCAAGCATGCAGCAAGGGGATCCTGAACCGTCAACGCCTCATCATCAGACTCTACAATTACATCCACTGCATCAATAAGAGAACAATTTGCGAACTCACTTGGTCGTCTCATAGATTTCTGCACATTGAATATAATTTCTTCATCATTGAGCCTCATCTTGAGCTCCCCAGTCTTGCAATCAATCAAAGCTCTCCCTGTGGCCAAGAATGGTCGTCCTAAGATTATAGGAATTTCTTCATCCACTTTGCAATCCAAGATTACAAAATCTGCAGGGAACACGAATTTCCCCACCTGAATAAGCACATCATCAAGGATCCCAAATGGACGCTTCACAGTCCAGTCGGCCAGCTGCAACAACATAGAGGTGGGTCTAGCTCTCCCAATGCCCAACCTCTTATAAATAACCAGGGGCATAAGATTAATGCTGGCCCCTAAATCACAGAGTGCCTTAGCAAAAGCGAATTTCCCAATAGTGCATGGAATTGTAAAGCTACCTGGATCAGATAGCTTTTCAGCAACAGGTCTAGACACCACTGTACTACAGGTCTGAGTGAGTGTCACTGTGGACAAATCTTGGAAGTCAAACTTCCGAGACATCAACTCCTTCATCATTTTAGCGTATCCAGGCATCTCCTTTAAAGCTTCAATCAATGGAATGTTTACCTGGATTTGTTTGAGCATCTCCAAGAACTTTTTATACTGCTCCTCCTTTTATGCTTGGCCAACCTTTGTGGAAATGGTGCAGGAGGTCTTTTCTTCCCAATCACTTGGGATTTCTCTTTCTCAGCTACTGTTTCAACTACTGGCTCAGCTACTGTCTCAGTCTCTTGCTGCATATTCTTTTCTTCAGGTGCGGGCTGGACTGTCACCTCTGTCAATCCCGTAGACTCATCCAGCTCAATGGGCACTGGAATGAGTGTCTCATCCTGTATGTTTTCTCGAGCTCTTTCTTGCTCAACATCTAGATCCCTGCCATTTCGGAGACTCACCGCCATCAGCTGCTTTCGGCCCTGATCTTTTGGATTGATTTGGGTATCTGCAGGTACTGTCCCTTGAGGACGATTGTTCAGTGACATTGAAATCTGGCCCACTTGTACCTCAATATTTTTGATAGCTGCATCATGTGCATCCACCCTTTCATTTATCTTAGCATTGGACCCAATAACCTGCTGCATCATTTCTTCAAGTCTTGCAAACCCGTCTTCCTGTCTTCCACCCTGCTGCTGCTGAGGTGGGTGGTACCCTTGCTGCTGATTGTTGTACCCCTGTGGTCTAGGATACGGTGCCATGTTGTTGGGGGGTCTCATGCCTCCCATGTTTCCGGCGTTATACTGTGGCCGAGGTGGCCTGTACTGCTGCTGAGTCTGCTGACCCCAGTTCTGATTACCTTGCCTCTGACCCCCATAGTTAGCCACATAGTTCATATTTTCAGGGTGCTGATGATGATGATCATGCTCTGCATTCCAAGGATTACCAATTGGCTGGCTAATGCAAGATGTGCACAAGCCCCCATTGGTAGTATCTACTATATGTACCTGCTGCTTCTGCCATGATTCCTCCACCTTTTTGGTGAGGATGCTCATTTGTGTCAAGAGAGTCGCCATATTTTCAGCCATTGTATTAGAAGAATCAAGAGGCACTGAGTGCACCACTGGAGTGATAGGTGCATTCCTAGTTGTCCATCCCGAATTCTGCGCCATCTTGTCAAGCAAATTCTGACCTTCTCTCCAAGTCTTGCTCAAGAATGCCCCACCAGCAGAGGCATCTACAATATTCTTCATGCTGTCAGACAGTCCCATGTAAAACCGTTGTCCCAACATCTGTTCTGGAACACCATGGTGGGGACACATAACCAACATTCCTTTAAACCTGCCCCATGTCTCGTGTAGTGTCTCCATTGGTTTCTGTTTGAAACTTACGATCTCATCAATTTGTTGAGCAGTTTTGTTGGGCGGATGGAACTTGTTGTGAAATTGCTTGACTAACTCATCCCAAGTTTCTATAGAGTTTATGGGGAGCGAGTTTAGCCAAACCTGAGCAGCTCCTGTCACCGAGAATGGAAACAATAATAGCCTGATTGCTTCCGGAGTCACGTTGGGTTGCCTTTGAGTTTTGCATATAGACAGGAAGTTCTTCAAGTGCTGCTGAGGATCTTCTGTTTGTGTCCCAGAAAAGAGTCCCTTGTTCTGCAACAAGTGTAGCATGTTATTTGTGATCTGGAACGATTCAGCTTGTATTGCGGNACAACTTGGGGATCAAACTACATGTGGCCTAGATTGTTCCTCTTAGTGCTCTTTAGGTAGAGACGCATAATTTATTTCCAATGCTTCCCTAGCTGGGGCATAAGAACTCAACTCTGAGAGGCTTCTACCTCTCCCCAGCCTGCAGTTGTCTTCTTTGTAATGACTTTTTGTCCACTTGGATGTATGGCACCTCTGCCTCTACCTTTCCATTGTTCACCCCATCTTTGCGACGACTCTCCTCGTCCTCTTGATCGCACCATTGTCTGTGCATGGACAAAGAGAGTTGTCAGTTGATATACAAGTTGCAAAGTATTTAAGTGTCATGTAAGCATTGGAGGACACCATATAAGCAGTAGGGATTCAAGCTAGTAACATGCAGTAGACAGATAGTCAAGTGTGTCCGCACAATTTTCGAATGCGGTCCGCAAACGAGGAAAGTGCGGTTCGCACAAATCCAAGTGTGGTCGCAGTCCTGCACAAACTGTGCCAAGCCCCTTAGAGAGAAGTCTCTAATAGCAAGTGTGGACCTATATCTGTAGTCATAGAAATCCGATAGCGATCCATACAGTACTTTTGCAGCCCGCACTTAAGTAAAAGTACTCACGTCCTCAGAAGTCTTAGATAGGAAGTGCAGAACCTCCCTTTCCAACTACAAAATTAACTACGATTCACACAAATAAAGTGCGGCTGCACAATCAGGAAGCACTCAAGTTACCTAAATCAGAAGATAACAGATCGCATAATTTCAAGTGCGATTCGCACATTCAAGAACAGTGACGGAAGGCAGGTCATTTTACCTAGGTTATATAATTAAGTGTTCAATCCTACTAGGTAGCGTGGTAAGGGTATAATAATATTTGGGAGTGGTGTTGTTCAACAATAACCTAAATATGCACTCTTTTCCAAGTTATGCACATTAAATAGGCACAGCTAATTGAGGATCCTGTCAATTAACTACAACAAGCACAAAGTGAACAAATAGAGATTGAAACTAGCAATTTGTATTCACATAAACAAGATGTTCATCCCCCAATAGGTTCCATCAAAGCATTAGACAAAGGATTTAGCTACTCATGGCTATGAAAAAAACAAACTAAGATACAATTCATCATAACTAGCAATAAAAATCAAAGAAAAGAAGAAAGATGTTTTGGGTGATCTCTCACAATTGTTTTCCTTGCCAAGATACTCTAAAATTCAATACATGCCTCTCTTGGGCGAAGTCTTGTATTTAAAATAGGGTTTAGGTCTAAAAATCCCGTGTTTTACACTTTAGTCCCTGAAGTTTTCTGCTTCCGCCGCGGTTCTGCCGCGGTCGCGGTCAAACCGCGGCCAAATGTCTTCTCTGAATCTGAAGTTATCCGCAGCTATTTTCCACCGCGGTCGCAGTGGAACCGCGATCAACCCAGTCCTCTGAATCTTCAGGCCTGTTTTGCGTGGTTCCCTTGGGGAATTTCACAGTTGGCCTCTTTTTCTTCATTTTTGACTCCAAAAATACTCCCTAGCCTTCCCTGATCATATATCACCTGCAAATCATGAAAAATACTAATAAGAGCATTTTGTTATCACTTTTATCATCAAAACTATACAAGAAGGTGATTATTTAAGGCGTGATTATAGTTAAATTCACCTATTATCATTCCCCTACTTATTTTAGTCTCTAGTCAATTCTACCTACAAAGCCAGTTATCTTATTTGAATTGTCGATAAAAATAATACTACTACTAATTAGGTTGATCACCAAATAAAAGGTTGAAAAACAGCGGTGGTATAGACTGTTAGCAAACCACAGCTTTCAATACTTTCAAACAAGAGAAATAGAAGTGATAACTTTTGTATTTTAAGAACTGTTAGTATATGGGGTTGAGGTTGTGAGGCGATTTTAAGTGATAAAGTTTCCACCTTGCACACTTGACCCACAGGCCATTCTCTCCTTTCACCTTCCGCAAAATGAATTTCATTTTAAGAAATAACATATTCAGTTGAGTTGATTGTACATGTGAATCAAAGTTGCATTTGGTTGCCGATATAATACCATGGTGTTTTTCCTGCTGCGAATCTCTAACTTCTTTGATTTTCCTTCTCTTTTTTGTATTTGGAATGCATATATGAAATTAAAGAGAGGCTTTCATTTCATTCGTCAAAACTACAATTATGATGAAATGTTTTTCTTGCAGAAACCAAAATGGGATATATTGGGTTACTGGCACATCTATGTGACAATTTCCATTTAGAAACCTAGTGATCGTGTGAACCCAGATCTTGCAAGTATTTCTCAAAAAGCCATTGTGATACGTTAAGTGCATCTCCTGTACTTTTGACAGGGAAAACATCTCTGCTATTTTGCCAGTTATTTGTAAGGTTGATCCACTCCCTCCTCCAACCTCTCAAGTTGAAGCCGTTGCCTTCTTCTAAACTTTCTATTAGAAACTTAAAATAAATTGCTGCACGAGGACCATAATAATCTCGTAATAGCCCACTCCAATACTTGTTACCTACAGAAAAGGAAGAGGAACCAGGAGTCAACAAAAACCTTGTGTCACGAGGTTCTTTCCCCCAAAAACTAAATGTCAGTAGGTCAAAGCTTAGGAAATGTAGAGCGTGTGTGGCTCCAGAAAACAAACTTCCCCAAAGACAAATAACAAGGTTATATAATATACCGCAGGCTTAAATATTTTGCATACCATAGTCGCGAAGCAAACTAGCTACTTCCTCAGAGTTATCGAACCACATAGTAATCTGAGTTCTTGCGTTCCACTCAAACTGCAAATTGACCATTCAAGTTAGTAAGTGTCCAGGTTTAAGCATGAAAAGTGTTAAGTTAAAGGCACCTATACCTGTCTTTCCTGATCTTCATCTTGAGCAAGTTTTTTTGCACTCTCAATCCAAGGTCCTAGAAGGAATCCATCATGGCATCTTAGAAGCATATCCATATCTTTTACAAGGCCTAGAATTTTTTGGCTAAGGTGTGAAACAGCATGCAGATCATCCAATTTATAAGCTTCTATAACATCTAAGAATAGTTCATTTGCATACTTTGCCAAAGCTTGTCTTGTCAGGTCTATGAGGTCATATCTGAAAAGATTGAGGGACAACCAATACAATCATTTAAAGTGAAAAAATGAAATAGAGAAGGAAACTTAGAGGAACTAGCTTATCCGACCTGTAAGTACTGCTGTCAGATAGTTGATTTCCACTCTCCAGGAAAAGTTTTAGTGCATGTATAACATCTGAGTTTGAATACCAAAGATGAGGTTTATCATAAGAATCATTTACTTCTTCCAGAATAGCTCTACCTAAATATCGTTTTCCATATTGTTCATGGATATCGTTTAGTGCTATTTGCATTGTTGAAATGGACTTTGGCTCAACATCTGGAAATGAGACAATAACATCTCTATTTTTGTCCTGCACCAGAATAACAAGGGAAATGGTGAACACAAACAGCTATTATTCGTGAATATAATATCATATGAGGCTCGGAATGTATGATGCTGAATAGATGACTTTATGGTATTCTGGATATCGATGCATGTTTTTGTCTTGGGAGCAGAAGCTTGTCAGTGCATGCACATTTGGTATGTAGGAAGTAGGAACCATATCAAAGTTCGGAAATTAATAAAATATAGAACCAAAAGTTCCAATAAATGCCCAAATGTACAAAGGACAAGAGAATGAAAATAACAATAAACATTTGATTTTACTTTTCTAGACTGGTAATTTCGACTTTCTGATACCACTACTTTTGTTAGAATTCCGATGCTGATATGAGGCACTATACTAGGAGTTACGGGAAAAAGGACAAGTAATAACCATGTTGTCTTGGAAATAGTGGTCAAACATATACGGTGGAATATCACACGATTTATCTCCATCCAAAACAACCAGTTTGCAGCACCATAGAATTTGAGTACAGTTCCTAAGAGATTATGTTGTTTTGTTTTGAGATGATGCTACTTTTTGCATTTTGTTTTCCTTTTCTCCATTTATCAACTTACACCATCAATCCCTTAATATTTTAGTCCCAAGGTTATGTGAGAGTACTTCAAGAGGAACATATGTGAAATACTCACCAAACTAAATCAGTTAAAAAGGTGATACTATCATATGTCAAGTGCAAACAGTGCTTCCATTAGTTTGTTCATATGACACTTGAAGATCCTTAAAACACCTCTTAGTGGAAGGACAAGGCAAATATATGAATTTCTTACATAAGCACCTCACGAAGAACAAGGCAGCAATAAACAGGTAACTTACATAAGCACCATCAGTGCAATTATAGATGGTATGATACAAAATATTCCAGGCATCTTGCATGGGTTGAACAAATCTCCCATAGCGTCTTCTGGAGTATAGATTTATCCAAGCCTACAAGAAAGTGTTTTACTGACTTATTAGGTGTTGCACATGCAACCAGAATTCACTAGTTCAACTGATAACATGTAGAAGTACTTTGACAAAAAACAAGCTAGTTTGAACTGCTTTATCCTTCAGCTGCAGAATTTGTAAACATAGCAAAATTTTGTAAACTTGAAGAATGTTGACCACGCAATAGTTAAAATTGAATAAGAGGAGAAAGGCTGTCACAGTTTATGAAGCAAAGAATTTTAGTCTTTTGACTGAAAACACTTTCTTTTAGCTAAGACAGTTCTTTACCATATATAATTGCTTAAACTGATAAGTGAAAAATGCTACATTAGAATGTATGGAAAGAAGGGTTTAATTTACTAAAAAGGAAAAGATACAGAAGAAATCAAATGATAGACTACAGGGTTATCCATAAAACTGTCACATTACCTTGATATCAACTGGGTTATGCTGAAAAGCCATTTCAGCCATTAAATCGTACACAACAGGGTTCTGTTCAATGCCTTCCATTGACATCCCAACACCAACCTTTTGGCAAGTAAAAAAAATTAAGAGTTAGATACATGAAGAAATTTAGTAAAAAAGTTTAAAAATAAAGAAGAAAGGACTGAGTTACATGACAAATCAAACTATAGGAACAAGATCCTAAAAGATTAGTATTTCATGGATCGAAATCTAAGACCGCCAATGGGACAAATAATCTCCTATAATTATACCTAGACCACCTAAGACTATCGTGTAATCTCTAACTTTATGAACAAGGAAGCAACACACAAAGTTTTATTTCGAAATCCCGTCAAACATTCTCAGAAGAAACTGATGGAATTGGACAGAAGCATTGGAAGTAACTCAGCCACGTTGCTCAAAGATCCTAACAAGATTAGGGTATCGAGGATCAAAAAATGGGGCAACCAATTATGTAAGCGTACACAATGATAAACAGAATGAAAACCTAAGACGATTACAATCAAACTTGCCATGGTTGAGTTGTCACTTATACAAGCTTCAACAGGTCCTGATCCCACTGCATCAAGAACTCCATACATTTCAACGTTACCAGCAAAATTGTGTAGCATACACCTGAGAATATTGTAAAGAAATGTCATGAATACAAACAGATTAATTTTGGAAAGACAAATTTCAGGTAGCTAGAGCTAATATATTAGCTCACATTAAATTAGAGAAACCTGAGCTAATGCTGGTGAGAAGGCTCCAACCACAGAAACTCAGAAAGTTACAGTATTTCATCTCCATAATGAATAAGAAGGCTATGAACTGCCTTCAAGACTTGTTAGAATCACAGCTAACTATACCAGACACCTATCTTATGAGATTCTTGCACACCATTTGAAATTTTAGGGACCTCATGGTCTAACTTGGATGTGTGTCTAATGCTCTTAGAACAAAAGGTTAGCCATGCTTATTATTGTTTATTGACAGCAGCCCGGTATGATCTACGACATTCATGAGGCATATAAAAATATGTCTAAGTAACTACTTTCTGAGCATCAGTCCAGAACGTCTATGTTAAGCAAACGGATTAAGAAAAATTCTATCATATCCAAACCAACACCCTTCCAAGTCATTCCATGAAGATATTTATGATGTGTCCAGCCAAAAAAACCAATTTAAGACTAATTTCAACCGAGATGGGCCAGATGAACCGAGCAAATAGCATGCTAACTATTGTGGAATGACTATCTAGAACCTGATGACATTGAAGACTGCATCAGATACATAAAAGAAAAATAGTAATGTTACTTTCCATATGTATGGGGTGCCGTAGAACTGCTTTGAAGTAGCCCATATAGGTTTAACTTCAGCATAAAGATCAAGAACGATCAACTTGCCAAGAGGAACAGAATGCAGAAGTGCCTGAATAGAGTGCACTTGAATAATTAGTATCTCAGGAGACATAAAGGCAAACTTTTGGAGGCATTGAACATTTTATAATGTATGCAAAAACTTCATGTTACCATGCCTCAAAGAGCTAAGTTCAATATGTAATATACTTTAGTTAAAGAGCATGAAGATTTTTTTCTTGAAGAAGTAATCAGCATGAACCTTAGATATTGAAAAAGAGGGAAATAAAGATTAAGGAGGCAACCTTCATCTGTGGAGGTCTCCAGAAAGGATCATATGTGAAAAGCCATCCCTAGAAAAATAAAAGAAAATGATATAAGAGAGATGATGTGTGCGCCATGCCAGAGGAGTAGACTGACAATTCAACGATTCAGGCAAATTGAAGACAGAATGCTAATGAATACCCGTACGAAGAACTAAACAGGATTAACTGAACAGGAGTTTCAGATACCAGTAGACAAAAATTAGAGATTCCCAAAATTGGACAATCTGCTGCAAGAGTTAAGCCATTTCACCTGCATTAGCCAAACTGCATCAGAATCAGCACTTTGCATTCCTTCAAAAATTGTGGCCCCCAATGAAGAGATATACTCTGGATCATCAACAGGTGGTGTGTTCTCATCAAAGGTATCACTACAATAGATTGACATTTTCCAACTGGGATGAGACAAAGTTGGACAAGGTTACAAAGATAGGCTATTACCACATGGTGATCATCACACAATAGCTTTACTGCAAGCATGTCAGTTCTTTATCATGGACAAAAGATGCTTTTTCTTTTTTGATAAGGTAAGGGTTTGAAATCATGTCTGACTGAAATAAGACTGTTGGAAATTGGAGATGGAGAAATAGAGCCACTTATGCTGACATGTCAAGAGTTTAACAGGTTCTAAATATTTGAAGGAATGAATGATCATGGAAAATGACCAATCTATGTCAACTAGTTTTCAATATAAGATTAAACAATAGAAGTAAAACTTTGGCTTAAGAGAGTAGCAAAGGCAAGTCACAGTTTCCTAACATATATTATGATAACCTAATTGAGTCGAGTACAAAATACAAAACATCAAGAAATGAAGTTAGTGCTATAACACCAACCTGAACTCCCAAAACAAACATGGAAGACTTTCTCGCTGCTCATTTTCAGCTACCTCGCTCTCTCTGTCTCAGTTCAATCTACTTTTGTATTCTACTTCTAATTTCCTTCCATTTATTCCTCTCATTTGGGATCAGACAAAATGGGAGGTCAAAAACTGGATCGTTTTATTCAGTTTATCAGTAAATATATTTTTTGAGCAATGCAGTAGAAAACTGCTGCTGAAGAGCATGGAACATAGAAAATCTAATATCGTACAAAATCAAAAGTTAATTTCATCTATCGGTGCCCAAAATTAGTTGATACACTTACAGCTTTCTGAATACTGTATAAGCAAGCCATTGATCTGTGTACTATAGTAAGACATTAGCAAGCTAGAGTGCAAAACTACCCCCAGTACAGTTTCTGAGTAACATAAACTTTCTGGATGTATCATTGACTTCTAACATGTGAAAGAATCTGAGCATCCAACGAAGAACCTTAAGGCAATGTGTGGAGTGGCCCAAGATTTATATAAACCCCTTGGAATCCCTAACACAGCCCCATGTGGGACGATAAGATAACTCAGCATCACTGATAGTATATCAATCTTTCTACTTGACAAGAATGGAATTGAAACAGCTTACCAGTTATATATATGGCTGCTCCTTCCATATTCTGAATAGCAAGGTTTGGCCCCAACAACAAAAGAGTAAAACAGAAAGAAAGGTTTTTTTGAGCTACAAAATCTTACTATTACAGAATCAAAATGAGACGGCGATTGGTCCGATTGTGACAAAAAATTTCTATTACCATACCTTTTAGCTGTTGTTCAATAAATGCTTTTCCGATTTCAACAAACAAAGGATCAGTTGCATCAAGAAGATATGTGCAGCACCATCTGGGATCACTATTCACAGTAAACCTGAAACCAATAATTATTTGTAAACAAATAGCAGAAAACCATAGCATTATGCTTATGATAATTATGCACTTCATTCTCACCAACAGTCCAAGGACAATGTTAGGTTATCAGTTCCAGTGCAAGAATTTGAGAAGACTCCTTCATAGCTCATCTCATGGTTATTGTGTTGTTTAATTGATTACAAAGCATAACTGGGTGAGATTTTGTATGATTGCATCACTTATTAAAAAGAGATAAAATAATCAGAAGAAACCATTTTACAATAGATATGTTTGTGCTTGGCGAATTAATTATTAGAGAGAAACTTTAGAAGTAATTGGACATTATACTTAGAATAGTGTCTAATATTTTCAGCAATTATTTCTAAATCATTAGTCATGTCATCACCAAGAAGGATCAGTCCAAAGACTTTTTATTTCTTAAAACTTTTTTCTTACAAAATTAAGAAAAGATACAAATGTATAACTAGCTTACTACATATTAAAAAAAAAGGATACAATTGTACAACTAAATATTTATATTGTCATTAAATATTAAGTGAATTTTGTAATCGACAACTTTAACTATTAATAATGTTATCCCCCATGGATACTAGTAATTACTATGAAGGAAACCGTGGTCAAAGATTGTGAACAGACATTTACCAAAAATACAGTGACAAGCAGATTAAAGAGAAAACCAACGTGTCTATCTATTTTAAAAACTCCTCAGCTCTCTTTCTAAAATGCGCCAAGTCCATTTTTAAATATATCTTTAGCATAGACTTTTTGTCTTGCAATTCTTAATTACATTTGTGATTTGACCCTGAAAAAGTAAGATGTAAGATTAAGGAGAAATAACATATCAAAATATGATTATGAGGGAAATCCTTCCTGCTAGCTGATTTTCTCAAGTTATCTCCACAAGAAATCTAATGGAAAGATTGGAAGATTCCAAAGAAAATAAGGGAAAGAAAATAGTAGATAGAGGCATTAGCTTTTTTAAAATCACCAATCTACTACTTTGTGTTAAAGCAGATGTGCAAGTATATACCAGTTCCCCAGATGACTTATCTTTGCTGATGGAAATACATGCTTCAGTGCTGCCGGAACATTTCCAGAAAAGGCTGGAAGAACTGAAAGATGCACGGAATCAGCTTAATTTGGTTTACCAAGGCAACAAAACACAGAAGTCAAGCCCACATTATATATTTAATAAAAATCCTCAACATTTTCGAGATTTTTAAACTTGTTCTAAACATTAACAAGAGTTTTGGAAAGTAAACAAGAAACATGTTACAACAACAACATACCCAGTACTGTGGGGTCTGGGGAGGATAGTGTGTACGCAGACCTTACTCCTACCTTGTGAGGATATAGAAGTTATTTCCAATAAACCCTCAGCTCAAGAAAGCATAAGCACCACATTAATGAAAATATAGATAAGAAGGGACAGTGCCAAAAAGTCATATAAAAGCAAAATAAAAACAACAAGACAGTAATGTGATCAACAAGGAAAGAAAATAACGGTTAGTCATAAAAATCTACTACCAACAGAAAGCAAGACTGTGTGCTAATACTACTGTTATGAACCCTCTAGACTACCCTAATCCTCGACCTCCATACCTTCCTATCAAGGGTCATGTCCTCAGTCAGCTGAAGCTGCGCCATGTCTTGCCTAATCACCTTTCCCCACCTCTTCTTTGGTCTACCTCTACCTCTCCGTAGGCCTTCCAATGTCAACCTCTCACACCTCCTCACCGGGGCGTCTGTGCTCCTCCTCCTCACATGACCAAACCACCTAAGGCGCGCTTCCCGCATCTCGTCCTCAATAGGGGCCACACTCACCTTGTCGCGAATAACCACATTTCTGATCCTATCTAACCTGGTGTGACCGCACATCCATCTTAACATCCTCATATCTGCTACCTTCATCTTCTGGACATGAGCGATCTTGACCGGCCAACACTCAACCCCATACAACATCGTTGGTCTGACCACCACTCTGTAGAACTTACCCTTAAGTTTCGGTGGCACCTTCTAGTCACACAAAACCCCGAAAGCGAGTCTCTATTTCATCCATCCCGCCCCAATACAATGTGTGACAACTTCATCAATCTCCCTATCCCCCTGAATAATAGACCCAAAGTACTTAAAACTCCCTCTCCTAGGGATGACCTGCGAGTCCAGCCTCACCTCCCCTTCCCCTCCTTGAGTCTCGCCACTGAACTTACACTCCAAGTATTCTGTCTTGGTCCCGCTTAACTTGAAACCTTTAGATTCCAGGGTCTGCCTCCATACCTCTAATTGGCGTTCACACCGTCTCGCATCTCGTCAATCAACACAAGATCATCTGCAAATAGCATGCCCCACGGCACCTCCCCTTGGAAGTGGCGCGTCAGTACGTCCATCACCAAAGCAAACAAAAAAAGGGCTGAGTGCCGACCCCTGATGCAACCCCATCATCACCGGAAAATGGTCCGAGTCCCCACCCACTGTCCTCACTCGGGTCTTTTCTCCATCATACATGTCCTTAATCAACCAAACGTAGGCAACAGGTACACCTCTAGCCTCCAAATATCTCCACAAAACCTCCGTTGGGACTTTATCATATGTCTTTTCTAAGTCGATGAACACCATATGCAAGTCCTTCTTTCTCTCCCTATACTGCTCCATCAATCTCCTAATAAGGTTGGATGGCTTCTGTAGTCGAACACCCTGACATAAACCCAAACTGGCTCTCGGAAATAGACACACTACTCCTCACCCTTAGCTCTACCACTCTCTCCCAGACTTTCATAGTATGGCTAAGCAGCTTGATACCCCGATAGTTATTGCAATTTTGGATAGCACCTTTGTTCTTGTATACAGGAACCATCGTGCTCCACCTCCACTCTTCGGGCATCTTCTTCATTCTAAAAATGACATAAAATAACCTAGTGAGCCACTCCAAGCTTGCCTCGCCCGCACTCCTCCAAAACTCCGCCGGAATTTCATCCGGCCCGGTCGCTTTCCCCCTGCATATCTTACGCATAGCCCCCTCAACTTCATCAACTCTAATCCGCTTACGACTCCCAGAGAGTTCCAAATCACCCAGTACAATGCTCTTGTCCCCTCCTCGTTTAAGAGACTATGGAAGTAGGTCTGCCATCTCTGACGGATAAGCCCCTCATCCAACAAAACTCTACCTTCTTCGTCCTTGATGCACTTCACTTGGTCCAAGTCCAGCGCCTTCCTTTCTCGCGCCTTGGCTAACCTAAACAACCTGTTATCCCCACCTCTGTCCTCGAGTCCCTCATATAAACGACTAAAAGCTACAGTCTTGGCCGCCGTAACTGCTAGCTTTGCCTCTTTCTTAGCCAACTTATAATGCTCCCTATTCGCCCTTTTCTCCTCCTCGTCTACACTTTCCACATGAAGCAAAACATTATTTCGTGATAGCATAACTTTTATTCGAGGAAAGCAGCCTTTTAGTTTACTTTCATCCTCATTTTTTTATATTTCGGGAAAAACTATGTCGGCACTTCATCAAAATTATATGGAATTTAGATGCATGATTCAACTTCTGACTCCTTTCTACCTAATTTTTGTTTTGAAACAAACCTTTCTCAGTTAGGAAAAGCAGGAAACTTAAGAAAGCTTTAAAACACACTTATATAGCTATACCTGGCGTCATCCCAAGTTCAAACATTCTGGCAAGAATTTTCTTCTGCAGAATGAGTTGCTGATCTAGCCAGCTTTGTGGCAGTGGCCCGCCCCATCTATGATTGATGCATTATGTTAGGAAATTAAAGACAATAGAAATATAATAGGAATAAGAACATGCAAGCCAAATTGCTTATGAGAAAAGTAACTATTGAGCCATGAAACAAAGTTAAATGCCATAAGATTACATTTTACATTGAATAGCAATGCTAAATAAGTTCATGATACAACAAAAAGTAGCTCCTGAATGAACTCATCATTGGAAAATAACACCATCAATTTCATGTGACTTATCATAGGTAGTACACATCTTCAAATTTCTATGAGAGAACTTTATCGCAAAAAACTTGGAACTGTTTGATCGCAATGCATGATGCAAAAAGAACTCAATTCTTCAAATGAAGCACCCTTTCCCCAATTTTCAATTAAAAATACTATAATGACACTCGATTAGATAGGTGAAAAAAATGAAATACCCAAAACAGAGTTTAACAAATTTATGCTAACCAGTTAGCTGCACATTGAGGTACCAAGTGATAATTTTTCTTTCTTTTAGTTTTCAATGAACAAGATAATGGAGATAGAATCAATAACATACTAATAAAAAAGGGCAATCCAGTGCACTAAGCTCCCGCTATGCGCGGGGTCCGCGGAAGGGCCGGACCACAAGGGTCTATTATACGCAGTCTTACCCTGCATTTCTGCAAGAGGTTATTTCCACGGCTCGAATCTGTGACCTCCTGGTCACGTGGCAGCAACTTTACCGGTTATGCCAAGACTCCCCTTCAATCGATAACATACTAATCCGGAGCAAAAAATCATTAATATAGCTAGGTTTTTAGTCATTACTTCAGCAAATGAGGCTACGTAATGAGTATGTTTCAAACTAACTAAAGTAAGAAAAACACTGGAAAAATTTCCTCTTTTTAATCTTGCCTTTGTTTTAATCGGTTTCCTGTAAAAGTTTCATACTTCTTTAACTTTTCTTTTAGTTTTTTTTCTTCGTATAGGTTCTTGATTCTTCTCCTTTTTAGTTCGTAATTCCCTAGAGAGTCTCACTGTAGTCTTAAGAAAATAGAGACTAATTTAATTCATTAAGACAAATACATGTTCAACGTTCAGATTGCCCTTTTTATCTGGAAATTTTGATCACACTCGAAGCATAAATTAGGAATGCATTTTAAGGAGCAAAGCAAGAGAAAATTGTCTTGTTTTGAAGATGGAATGAAGGAAATGTGGAATAGTAAAACTATAACTCCAAAACACTGATAACTCTTAGGACTTCAATAAAGAGTACAGAGAGGTCAATGACTAGAAGCTCACCTGTGTAGGTTTCCCATACGTGACCATGCAAGAAATGCTGGACCTCCGAAGAAATCATCCAGATTTGAAGTACTAATATTGAAGTTCTGCGCAAGTAAAAACCAGTTGTCAAAAATATAAGTGCACAAATTCAACCCATAAAGGACACAGTAAAGCAATGTTCTATCCATCCAAAGAGGCTTAATATTATACTCAGGTTCAGGTTTCAGCATGTTCTACAATAAGCATATATCCACTATAGCAAACTGAAGACTTTACTGGAAAAGTTGACGTTTTAGAAGTATCTTCAGAGTCAAACGGAGCAGTAGATTACGCACAAGTGGATTTTAGTTGTCCAGACGCAGAGACATCATAAAAATGCAGACGACAATTAATTTTCATATCATCAACAGTAGCATCTCGTCTGATATAAAGACTGAAAATCCTATTTGCCCTTCATGAATGAACTAGCTAAAAAAAAGTTCTATTACATTAAAGTAATCTCCAGGTCGATTCAAAAAGTAAAAAAATAACTTCATTAAGTCAACTTAGGCAGCGTCTGAATTTTTCTGTATCAAACTGTTTGACTTGAACGTTTCACCAGACACCTGCACCATTATATTTCTAGCAAACTTGTTGTCTATGGATTTTCTCAGTATGAGTTAACCCAGTGAAATGGAAAACTGCCAATCTTATTCAACATAAATCAGTAAGAAGAACTAGGAATCTTCAACTGAGACAATCAATATGACACTAGGGTCAAAGGAAAGTACCTTGAAGACCTTTTGCCATATAGCTTCTTGCCCAGTGAATGCCAATGGCAAATTGATTCCCTGGAGAGCCATCCAGTCAATCTCTTGTTCCCACCTTTCCCAATCCCACCAGGCAAATGTATCTAGAAACAGATATCGACAAAGTTTAAGTATACCTCCTGATCCATGAGAGGACTCAAAAAGTGTCTAAAAGGTTTTAAAAAAAATGTTGGTTTACAGCTTGATGTGACAGCATTCTGGTAATAGCTCCAAGGAACAGGTCTCTTTACTACTATTCCTGTATCTTGAACAGCAGGGAGAGAGCCAGGGTAAGGTACAGAAGCTAATTGTGCTCCACCTGTTTTGCTCCATGATATATGTGCTCCACACCAATATTTCAAGTACCAATGAAGACCTGACAATATCTCTACTGCTGTGGTTCCACTTATTCTGAAAAACATCGAGATATACTTACTAATAGAGTTCCATAATTTCCTTCGCGAGCAATACATTATGTACAAAAGACATGAAGACTTGTTAAGTTATAAAAAATGGAGAAAAAGCATTTCTTTTAATAGTTTTATTATGGTATTATAGAAGTTCTGCTACATAACAGAAATGCAATATTGAAAAGCAATACTATATGTTTAGCACAAAGTCAAACTGAGCTCATTGAGCTCTCTACACAAAAGCAATACTATGTCTCTAAACAGGCTTGTGTAGTATCCCACACTATTTGTCAGGACCCAATACAGATTTTTGACTACTTACCCTGACCAGCAATATTCAAACATTATCATACTAATTATACTGCATATTTGTAGTGCTCAAACCCATTTGATTACTAGAACTACTCCATCAATCTCCACACTCTAATAATAACTCACTGAAGCTTTATAAAAACAGAAAGGACAATTAAGGGGTAAATTTCATCCATGGTCATTCAAGTTAAGCGTTGTAACACAAAAGTCACTTTTCTTTCTTTTGTAACACAAAAGTCATTTTACTATAGCCTAATTAACAGAAATATAAAAGTGACTATAAATACAACTTTTACCTCTCCTTCTTGAAGGTAGGGGTAAGGTCTGCGTACACACTACCCTCCCCAGACCCCACTTGTGGGATTACACTGGGTTTGTTGTTGTTGTTATTGTTGTACTATAAAATACAATTTTGGCCGGAAAATTGAAGTGGCTTTCTAATCCTCTAATTAATTTATTAAATTTTACACAAATTCATCTTCTACTAAGAATTCACAACTTGGTCATTGCAGTTAGCAAAATGTGATCACGACAAAAACTACTGCTCATATTGAACCGACAAACTAAATGCAAAAACTAATGCTCATATCTGAATCAACTTTCAAAATCACCAATTGACGTAGAAAAGGTTAACAAACTAAACACTACTGCTCATACTTGAATTCACTGACAAAATGCGCCCATTGATCAACATCAGCCCAAATATACTGCTTAATAAGCAACATAAACAGTAAAGAGTACATCACACAATTGCGAATCATAGACCTCACCAATTGTGCCATTTAAATTGTAGATTTAAGATAAAAACCCAAAAACACCCCTCAAGATACTCTATTCTTAGAAACTATAGACTTCTTTTTAAACACAGTAGTGACACATTCAATCATGATTCTTCTCTTCACACTCATGCCTCTCTTAGAAACACCAACAATATCACGTTAGTTTTCCGGCCAAAATTTTGCATTTTTCATTTCAATTTAAATTTGTTAATCCATTATACTAAATTAATTAGTTGATTAGGATAGCCACATTAGTTTTCTGGCCAAAAGTTGCATTGTTTGGTCACTTGTATATTTTTGTTAATATGGCTATACTAAAATGACTTTGTGTGTTACAAAAGAAAGAAACGTGACTTCTATGTTACAAAGCTTAACTTGAATGACCATTGAAGAAATTTACCCGAGAAAGAAGCACCAAAAATTTACTACTTAAAGGATATTGTCACTGTAAACATTTGGCAACATAAATAAAAATTTTAACTTACAAAATTTCAGGAGAACCTTCTCGAGCCGAACCAGGGTGATTGCTTATGTTGAAACAAAATTCTCCATCACAATGTTCCTACATGAAAAACGTGACAACCTCTCTTTAATTTGCTGCTACCATATATTAAAACGAAGGACTGATGAAACAAATTTTCCCTTCGTAACGAATTACATCTAAGAAATGAAGTGTTTATAAATGCACCTTGGGAATGACGTGGAACTCAAAACTCGAAAAATGGGAAGGGATTAAGCGATTAAGAACGCCGTAGGCGGCAGTTAATTGGAGCGAAGAAGGTGCCCTTTCCCGTTCCTGAATTTCGAGAAGCCGCGAAACGTAATTGACTCCGAGCGTCGAAGAATTAGCTCCGGAAAAGCAGAAAGCGCAGAAGATGAAAATTAAAGAAGAGATCATGGAAATGGAATCCATTGCTGAAATTGAAAGTCGTAGTTGAACTGAAGAGGTTTATAATAGTGGAAATGTGAGACATGTTTTAGTAGTGAGAAGAGAGAGTATCAATGGAATGGAATGGAAGTTGAAGAAGTGAAGACAAACTTTTGCAGGCTAAGGTGAATAGAAAAAGGGCCGAGTGTATCACTCTCAACACGTTTGTTTTGAATTCGAATTTACTACTCTTTCTTAAGAATACATTTTTTTTTTTTTTTGGAGTTTAATCGTGGGATTACAATTACGACCTGCTCTTTTGTATCGATTGTTGCCCCACTTCCATGAATGCAAGGGAATCATTTATCTCATCTTATCAATAGGAGAACATTTTTAACGTTATCATCATAATATTAACAGTCAATAGAATGCTTTAATACTGTGCTATTTTCAGGAAATATTCTTTTGTAGCCGTCCGATCAAATTA
Organism: Nicotiana attenuata; assembly: GCF_001879085.1. Classification (NCBI taxonomy): domain Eukaryota; kingdom Viridiplantae; phylum Streptophyta; class Magnoliopsida; order Solanales; family Solanaceae; genus Nicotiana; species Nicotiana attenuata. The sequence continues at coordinate 184,015 of NW_017671598.1, forward strand.
AAAAACAAGGGAAATTAACCCTTGTTTGCATTTTCTATTTTTTGTTGAAGAATTAACTTAAATAGTTATCCATTCAAACACTTAATATATATATATATATATATATATATATATATATATATATATATATAATTTATGTACAATATGTGTATGGTTATATATAATTAATGTATAATCTATGTATTCCGGCTAAGAAAAGTAAAGTAGTGAATCTGGTCGACTCTTTGTGTAAAGATTCCTTATTTATTTCAGTCTATGTCCAAGGATTCTGGGGCAAGTGCACATATAGTCATTCTCAGGGATACTATTAGGGATTAGCCAGTACTTATTTTTATCATGACATTAATTTTAAACTAAAAATCTTAACTTCAGGACAACTCAGGACATTTTTGTCCTAAAAATTTGAACTAAAAAACCGAAATCTAGGATGCACTTGCTAATTTTTAAATAGCAGCCCTTTAAAATGACTATTTGGTGCTATTTTTGTTAGGTTTTTAAGCATTAATATAGCTTAAAAGAGGGTGAATGGGAAATGGAGGGAAATGAAATATTTGAGATTCCCTCCTTGACAAAGGCACATTGTCCCATATTGGAAGAGGAAGAGGTTTTTGATGGGTATATAAGCAAGTGATCTTCTTCTAGCTCTTAAAGATTTGAGAAGAAGGTAAGCCTCGCGCCGTCGTCGCTCGGCTCGGCTTCGACGTTAATAGTAAATATCAACAAAAATATTATTAAATATCTGATTTAATAACACAATATTAATATTAAAATTAAATCCAACGAAATATTAAACGTTTTTCCGTTTTTCATTTTTCGGTTTTGTAACTGAAAATTAACCTCCCTCTTGAAATTCCCGGTTTTACTGTTGCGCAAATAGCCATTTATGTTATGGCATGGCCGTTTTGCATAAACAGCCATTCTGAAGAGTTGCATCTCTTTAGTTTTCAGCCCAACATTGGCTATAAATACCAGTCCATTCTCTTAGATTTTCCATACGATTTTCTGAGTTCTCCTCCTTTCTTCTACATACTTTTAACTTCAAAGAAAGCAACAGTAAGTGTGATTTGCTACAGTACTCTGTGTTCGCTGAAACACTGGGTTTGAAATACTTGGGCACTAGGAGGGGATTAAATTCCTTAAGGAAACACTGTAAATTCAGTGGGCTTGGATTAACTTTTGTTTCGTTTACATTTTCTGTTTATATGTTATTTTATCTTTTTCAGAATTAGTTCACAAATACAGATTACTAACAATTTTTACAAGAATTCTGGTCATCAGTCCCACGCACTTACTAATTTTAACTAACAGCCCTTTAGAGTGATTATTTGGTGTCATTTCTACAAGGGTTCTGGTCATCAGGCCTGAAATGTGGTATGCGTGAAGTGGGCCTTTTAAATTGGATCAGATGTCACACAACAAATACTGAAGGAAGGATCCATTTTTTAAAGGGAAATTACCAGCTATGTCCATTTATAAGTAGCTCATTATAAAAATTGGTCAATTGATAAAATATTACTAATATTAGCCAAATTAGCCAATTAGCTATTTGTAGCAAAAAAAATATCAAATTTTTGTTTTGTTTTGAGTGGGTATTATTAGAATAGATTGGGCACAACTTAAGGAGCTTGAATCTCATTTTTGGGATGATTTGGTGAAGTTTTGAGGTGGTTTGAATTGAAAATTCGAAGTAAAAGCTGAACATGAAAAAAAATGATATGTGTATCACATATGTATCATATATTGTATCAATTGTGTATCACGTGTATATCCATATATACCTGTGTGTGAGATACATGCGTGATACATGTTTGATACATGTGTCGTAGAAGACTTTTTTGAACTCGATTTAATTAAGAATTTTGATACAAAATTAGTCCAAATCACCTCCAATCTTCCTCAAATTTTGTATTATTGACTTATCTATATATCTTCAATGAATTTCAACTATACCCATTGAAAAAGTTCCTGTTTTGTTTAGATTTTTGAAATATTGTATAGATTTTTATATTTCATCACCTTATTTGCTACCCAGTCCATGATATTTTCTTTTCGTCTTGTATCTAATGTTGTTAATCACGCTTAAAAATATGGAAGGTGATTTTTGCATGTGATTCTTTGATAGAAAGAACCCTATTATTTGGGTTTTCAATTTTTGTTGGCTAGTTTTGGTAAGTCTATGACTAATGGCTAGAGGTTGGTAAGTTTAGATTTATATGGGACATTTGTATAAGTTTCCCTTTTTTAAACTGCAATTCACAATCTTTTTTCCTAAAAAAACTGCAATTCACGATGTAGTTCTCTTTAGATTTCTTATTTGGTGCTTCTTTTCTTTTTCGTATTTTTACTTTTTTCAACCACGGTTTTGGATTTGTGATTAATGCTGTGACATTGTAGCCCACTTAGTTCAAATTCATTTCTTCTTCTTCTAGGCATTTTACTCCTCTTGATAATTGGGAAGCAGGCCATTCTTTGTAGTTTGTACTCTCTCCGCCTCAAATTATCTGTCATGATTATCTTGTACATGTCCCTTAAAAAAAATTAATTAGGATGAGATTTTGACTATTTTACCTTTATTCATATCTTAATATGTAATCTTTCTTCATTGGTATTGAACAAAGTTATCCATAATTGAGGTGTTTGTAGCCTTCAAGGATAATTATTACTAAGGGTAAAAAAGAAAAACAATAAATAATTTTATCTTGAACTTCTAAAATGACAAATAATTTGAGACAATTACTTTTAGTAACCACGACTAATAATATTAAAAAGACAAAATATAAGTTTTTCATGCTTATTGATAAGTTATGTCGTCGATTTTGTTAACACTTCGATCCTAATGTCTTAGCAACAAAGTTGAAATATAATATGCATTTGAAACAGCCCGCAATCCTGAAAACACAATGAAAACAAGTAGAAATTTTGTAGAGCCCGGGAGAAATGAGGTTTCATGATCTAGCACCTTTCCTTTTTCTTTTCCAGATCAATATAGTTTATTACTGCAAGTTGTTCTAGTGCTAGATCTCTTTATTCTTGATTTGGCTGTTAAGTGCTTCTCGGGACCCCAATTACCTGAATATGTGGGGAAGCAATTGCCATAATAATATACTTTTGTTTTGTAGGTTCAATCTATCTACAGTTCAGTGCTTAACAAAGCAATACAACCCCACTCTCTCATATCTTAACTTGAAATTAGGGTTCAAATTTCAATAAAGAAAAGAAACTGGGTTTGGTATAGGAAAATAATACTCCGTAAAAAATAGTTGAGGTGCATGTAAGCTAACCCTAACAACATTATAGAAACAATTATCGTAACTTGAAATGATTTAAGCTTTATATTTTAGTTTTCCCATTTGAAAATAAAAGAAAAGAAATGGAACGAAGGGAAAGTTGTACCCTACCACGTAGTTGTAAAGCTTCCTATTACAGTCTCCATTTACTGAAAATAGGCAAAGAGAGGAACATGACTCAGCTATCAAAAAAAGGAAGCGAAGATTGGTCATTACCATCTACATATTAAGTGATACTATATGATATTTCTGATTAGGCATTCCTTGGGAAAGACCTATTTGTATTATTGTATAATTCACTAACTGATCCATTTAAATCATATACATATTCTTGATCAAAATAATGCTTATAATTTGTATGACGAGATTTTTTTGGAATTCCCATTTATTGACTCAATTTAACTTCTTATTCCTTCGTATTGGAGTTTTTCCCCCTTTTTTTCTTTCGGGGATTAACATGCTTGGATATGGTTTATCACTACTAGAATTCCGAAAAAAAGCGACCAGCAAAAGCGACCAAAAAGCAACCAACCACGCCTGGTCGATATTAAGCTGGTCCCTTTATCTTAGGGACCAAAGTTGGTCGCTAAATAGCGACCAACGTTGGTCTCCCAGGTAAAAGGACCAAATTTTCCGGGCAAAGCATATAGCGACCAACTTTGGTCGCTCAAATATTTTAATATTATATATTTGGCGACCAAAGTTGGTCTCCAGATGTAAATAACGTTTTATTTTTATTTATTTTTAATCATATTAAGCGACCAACTTTGGTCGCTATATTAATAAATGTTATAATTTTTTATTTAATGGGCGACCAATATTGGTCGCCAATGGCAAGAATTAATTTTTTTTTAACTATAAGCGACCAACCTTGGTCGCAAAATTACCAGAAAATTATTTTTTTTTAAGTGAATAGCGACCAACTGGACACCAAAGTTGGTCGCTTTTTTGGTATATTTTTGGCAGAAACTGTCTGTTTTGGCTGCTACACCACCTGCCAGCTTATACCACATATCCTAAACAGGCATTTTATGCCAGCAACAACAACAACAACAACACTAAAACGCAACAAAATATAAAGATCAATAGACCTAAAACATTAAACTAACAAAACTAAGTTAACGTTTATTACAAGCTCATTCGAAAACTAGTTCTATTGTCTAGTTCAAAGTATATAAAGTACTCAAGGAGTGTTCTTTTAGCATCCTCGTTCGAAAGTGGATTGCCTCGGCCGACTCGTTAGGTGGCTGACTTCGTATGAATTCCCCCACATCAGCTGTGAAGCGAACCTATAAGAAAAATTATATTGAATTAATATTTCAAAATTTATATAAAAGTAAATCAAAATACTTAATGATAAGTAAAAAACTTACATGTATAGTCGAGGCTCGACCCTCGACCCACCTTTCTGAATTAGTCTCTTTCTTCTTCTTTACAATACGAGTTTCATTGAATAGCTCATCTTGCTTCATTGGCATCATAAAGCTGTCCGGTGGCTTTGGTGATTATCCTCATGGTACTATTACTCGGGATGAACTTGGATACAGAGAATAACTTGGATACAGTAGCTGATAGGGTGTGTCTTTTGATCAATTGTTGTTCTCGTTAGCGACAATGATGTTGAGACTGCAATGACATGTGTTTCAACTAGAGATGGTATAGGCAGGAATTTTAACATTTCCTAAGTAGATAAAAGAAAGATTATAGAGGAATTCTCTACTTCATTTTCCAAGGAGAAAAGAAGTTTAATTGAGAGTGACAAGGGTGATGGTGATGGAATGTTTTCCGTTGGTCATGGCAGTTCCCATAAAACGGGGATCATAAGACTCTATGATGACAAAGATTATAGGAAGTTTTGTTCTCAACTTTCTTCCAAGTCTGATCCGTACAAGCTTAATGGGATATTGGTGATATATTCTTCTGAATCCGAAGAATATATCACCAATATCCCACTAAGCTTGTACGGATCAGACTTGGAAGAAAGTTAAGAACAAAACTTCTTATAATCTCTGTCATCATAGAGTCTTATGATCCCCGTTTTATGGGAACTGCCATGACCAACGGAAAACATTCCATCACCATCAACCTTGTCACTCCTAATTAAACTCCTTTTCCTCTTGGAAATTGAAGTATAGAATTCCTCTATTACCTCTTCTTTCATCTACTTAGGAAATGTTAAACTCCTACCTACACCACAACTATTTGAAACACATGTTCTTGCCTTCTCATCATCGTTGTCGCTAATGAGAAGAACAATTAAAGGCACACTCTGTCAGGTACTGTGTCTTAGTTATTCTTGGTAGAAGTTCCATTGCATGTCCAATATTACCATCAACCCCTTCTACAAAATCCTCCCGCAATCTAAAATTCCAATACATAAACCAAAATTTTAATTCATATCTAAAGGTTCAACTCATATCCAAAAAAAAATCAATTTATAATCTAAAATTCCAATTCATAAACAAAAATTCCAATTCATATCCTAAAGGTTCAAGTCATATCCTAAAGGTTCTAGTCATATCCTAAAATTTCAAGTCATATCCTAAAAGTTCATATCCTAAAGGTTCAACTCATATCCACAAAAGTTCAAGTCATATCCAGAAATTTTAATTTATAATCTAAAATTCCAATACACAAACCAAAATTTCAATTCATATCCTAAAGGTTCAACTCATATCCACAAAAGTTCAAGTCATATCCTGAAATTTTAATTTATAAACTAAAATTCCAATACATAAACAAAAATCTCAATTCATAAACTATAATTCATATCCTAAAAGTCCAATTCATATCCTAAAGGTTCAACTCATATCCACAAAAGTTCAAGTCATATCCTAAAATTTAAATTTATAAACTAAAATTCCAATACATAAACCAAAATTTCAATTCATAAACCAAAAGTCCAATTCATATCCTAAAGGTTCAACTCATATCCACAAAAGTTCAAGTCATATCCTGAAATTTTAATTTATAATCTAAAATTCCAATACATAAAAAAATTTCAATTCATATCCTAAAGGTTCAACTCATATCCACAAAAGTTCAAGTCATATCCTAAAATTTCAATTTATAAACTAAAATTCCAATACATAAACCAAAATCTCAATTTCAATTTTGTGATAAAGTAGAAAAGTTCTATTTAGGAAAATCTACATGAGTCAAACAATGAAATAAAATAAATATCAAGATAATCAGATCTAGATTCTAATCCTCACAAGAACTANTAAATTATATTTATTTATATTTTATAATTTTTTTAAATAATATTATAATTATTAAAATTTAATAAGTGGGTCCCCCAATAGCGACCAACGTTGGTCGCTAATCTCAGTATTTCTTTGACCAAGCAAGTCTGACCAGTCCGGTCAACATTTTGACGAAATTATTAACCAAAGAGCGACCAACTTTGGTCGCTAATGTATTTAAAATAATTATTTTATTATTTTCTCCAATTTAGAGACCAACGTTGGTCGCTTTTCTTGACAGACCAACTTTGGTCGCTAAAATTTGATCGTTTTTTTCCGGAATTCTAGTAGTGTATGATGGTAAAACCTGTTTTTTCTTGTACTATAAAAATATGCCAGCAAAGAGGTATTTCCTTGACAAACATTGATTCAAAATATTGCTTTTGAAAGTTAATTATGAATATCCTCTTCTTTTCAAGGAAAGAAATGTATAGTTAGTCCATATAACGATGATAAATAGGTTTTACGCCTTCTTTCTCTAGCAATTAGAGATAATCCTCCGATATGATTATGACATTGCCAATATAGTCATACAACACCTAAGAAGTTGGATAACAAGATTGTGACAACAAATAAATTTGCTTTTGACCATTAAGGGCGGAGCTAGCATAGGAGTTACGGGTTCCATTAATATATTGCACCAGTAACTTTAGTCCAAATTCTATATTTGTCTTAAAAAATCTATTGGATATATATAAATTATTAATTTAGAACTTAGTAACGCAAATGGACTAGAATACCGAGCCTATAAGGTTCAAACTCTTGCTCCGCCTCTACGAAGAATAGTAAAATCTACTTGTACTAACAGAACTTTGATGATAGCAAGTAAAACACACCCAACAAGGACGAAAGGGCCCTTGATATTTTCATATACAGTGAGACATAACCTGATAATTGAACCAGTAAAATATGTTCTCTTCCAGATTTCTAATCTATAGTCATATACATATGACATATCCATCCACCCAGGAGTCATTATAATGAGACTGAGGAATAATAGGCTTAAAATTTTGTCAAAGAAACCTAACCTAAGCTAAGGACCTAAAAGTAGAGATAAATTGGGAGGCAGGTTCAGTTTTTTGTCAACCTCTCCCTTCATAGCTCGCTAACTTGTCAAAGATTTGTTTGGCCAGCGCGTTTCAATAACTTTCTCTCTTTTTCGTTTAGATCAACCTTGATTCTTCTTCATGCAAATAATTTTTAATAGTTCAAATTCAATAAACAAATCAAACTTAAACTTTGATGCCTTTATTTATTAAGTTAATTTTTATATTATTACCTTACGTTTTCAACGTTCATAAATACTTTACAGGTCAAATACTAGCTTTTGACTGATTTTGGTTTATAAGCACTTTAGGAGTTGATCAGATACACAGATAGGGGCGGGTCCATCTTGCGACTTACCGGTTCACGTGAACCCCAATAGTTTTTGTCCAAACAGTGTAAATGTGTTCGAAAAATTCACTAAATATCAGTAAATGTTTGAATGTGAACCCAATTACTATTGAAAATTTACTCGATGCCGTTGCAGAAACCCATAAATATTAAATCCTGAATCCGCCCTTGTACACTGATAAGTCAAAAAATACTTATTGCTTCAAGTTGTTCTAGTGCTAGATTTATTTACTCTTGATTCGGTTGTTAATTGGTTCAGTGCTTCTCCATAACCCATTTCCCTGATGAAATGTACAATTAACCATAATAAGTATAAAGTATGTACCATTTTGTAGGTTCAGGTCTATATATATATATATACATACAATTAGTTTTGGTTCTTAGCAAAGCAATACAATCTCACTCTCTAAAATTAAACACTCAAATCGGGCAAAAAACTTTGTATTTTTATGTTTATGATCGTGTTGCTTCGTTTTGTAACCTCAGCTAGAAAAGGCAAATCATGGCCTAATTAGGAAGATTAACTTGGGCTGCATATGTACATGAGTAGTACAATTTCCTTCAGAAAAAATAAAATAAAATTGCCCGTATTCGATATTTTTAATCAATAGTTGTTATAAAAAGAATTTTATTTATGGTGAATGTCTATATTTAGAGGGATTCTAGGGTTTATTACTTGGTGGCTAAGTCACCCTCTCCCTATAAATAGAGGGTTCTATTCCATTGTAATTCATCCCAAATCAATAAGAATTCTCTCTCTCTACTTTTCTTTGCAATATTGTTCTTCTACTTTAATTGTTTTATAACACGTTATCAGCACGAGACTCTAACTAATTGAGTAGAAGATTTGAGATTGAGCATAATGATTGTCAATTATTCCATGAACTTCCTTCATGATTAAATTCTGAATTTAAGGTAAGTACTTTACCGTATTTTTTTCTTTTATTCTATACTTTGATTTTAAATACAAGCAAAGACAACAAAGTTTGATTATAACTCTAATGGAGTTTGTAAGAAATTATAACCACCTGAGTTGGTAAAATTTATATGCCTCGCCATGATCAAATTCATGTATGATTGCGGGCAAAGAATTGAAAACTCGTCCCATTGAATTTGCTCCATTCTCATTCCTTTAAGAGAATGTGATAGCAGTATGTGATAAGTCTGAAAGAAGACAAAATTATTACCGTGAAGGTATCAATGGATGTGGACGTGGCAATAGACGAAATTATAATCGTCATTATCGTGGTAATGAGAATAATAAGGATTCTCAAAATAAGCCTTCACTCTGTGAATTTGATGTTTGTCATCGATTTGACATAAGATTTCGTAAAACACATACAGATGCTTATGGTCCATTCATGATGCGAATGTGATAACATCTTATTTATGAATACATATTCATTCTTGGAAGAATATGAGCGTGCTAGTGGTAGTGAATATACCACACTCACCTCTAGAGGGAGGTTTGAGATACCACACTCACCTCTAGAGGGAGGTTTGAGATGGTACAAGAAAACAATGTCATTATTATGGCATGAATGGTCATTGGTCACGTACCTATTGTACGCCAAAATATTTTGGTAATGTGATTATTAAAGAATAACAGTAATGCAAGAAACAGATCTTGCATATAATTTTGACCATAACCATAATGGTATAACTTTCTCTTTAAAAGAGATATTCACCATATGGGTGTTGATGAATATGTGGTACTACAAAATTAATTGAGAACTCTGCAAGAGCCAATTATACTATTTTGGAGAAACACAATTAATTACCAATAAGGTATTGTGTTGTAGTAAGTCTCAAAGAAACTTATTCAGTTTCCAAAGAATACGCGAAAGCGGTTAATTATATTGAGACTATAAATAAAGGAAAGATTTAATATCTTCTATTACCACAACTTGTAGCGGGATAATATGTATGTGAAAAGCTACCCGCTTTATTCTCCAATTTGTACTACATAAACAAAAGAATACCACAATGAAGTGGATATTATTGATATAAAAACCCATATCATAATAAACTTGGAGTTTATTCATAATTGCACACATCATGGTGTAAACCTGAAGTTTATCAATATTGATAATTTATCCTTGGCATAATTGGTTTAGCCATGTTAATTCAAGTATGATATGCAAAAATAAAAGAGAATTCACATGGGTAAATATTAAAGAACTAGAAAGTTCTTTACGAATTCTCTTATGTTGCATGTTCTCATTAATTAATATACCAACTAAAACTGGGATTGAATCCCATGAATGCTGGAAATATCAAAGGTGAATATGGGCCCATTCACCTGCCATGTATACCACATAAGATGCATCTATGAGATGGTTACATGTGCAATTATTATTGATCCGCAACTTGGTGTTTGCAAGGTAACTTGCTCAATAATTTAATATAGAGCATAATTTCCAGATTTTTTATTCAAGATAGTTCTTCTTGATAAGTTGGTTTACATCACAGTTGGTTTAGCAAAATGATTTATTGAGTGCCTCCACTTAATAGCTAAACTATTGCTTATGAGAACAAAGTTATCTATATCAGTTTGATATAGGTTATATACGAAAGTATATTATTTTCTCCCCTCACAAGTGGTTCAGGGTCAGGAACCAAACAATTCCATCTTATTATTATTGATGTGCGGCGTATATTTTGATTAACACCATAACGCACAAAGATGATGAAGCAAGTTAGTTTTTCTAACATGATGGGGAGAGATGATAACATTTGAGAAAAAGTTACCTAGAATGAATTATCATTTGTACATCTAGATCCTCGAATAAGATAAAATGAACTTGAAGTTCATAAAGATAATTCAGTTGCAATATATTGCAAAGCATGCCAAACACATTTGCTGACCCAAAGAAAGTAACTATATTCTCATTGCAAATGCTCATATTAAGTCCTAGAAGGACAAAGTCTATGGTACGCTTAAAGCATATAGAAAAATCGGTTTCAAATAAACTTCTTGATAAAGAAGGTGAGCAAATGATCAAATGATCATAATAAAGGAGGCAAGTGATCTAGAAGATCACATGACATAACACTTCATAAAATCTCATGAAAGATTCAGGTACCTGAACATATGACTGAAGAGATCTCTATGTTATGTCTTTATGAAAAATAAGGAGGTTGGAACCGATATAAAATGTTTGTCGACGACATTGATAATAGCGCTAAATATATATATGAGGATCTTATGTCTATAGAAACAATTCAAGTAGAATTGGTTTCATATGAAAGACATGTTGTTTTGGACCTGCAGTTCAAACACTTGAAAGTATAAAGTCAATAGTGTGTGCAATCACTTTTATTTATCTTATATGTCTAGCNTAACATACCTGGAGTAGGAAAAAATCTGCATGATATTCTTGAAAAAGGTTGCATTGTACTCCTTTAGAATTGCAAAATCTCACGTTGCTAATTGTGCTAAGACACCTCATTGGATTTTTTTGTTGAGGAAATCACGTTATCAATGTAGTAATCTGATTGAAGTGTTTTTGAGAATGAAACTTATTGAAAGCCTATAAGAATGGCTAACATCCCTCCCCCACTTCTGATTGTTGTCTTTGATATGGAAAATATTTGGAATGAAATGAATGTGTAACTAACACATTAGTTGCCACCTAATAAAAATTGATCAAGAGTAATTTGGTTAAAGAGTGGCTTGCTTCCACGTTGGTCTTTTCCATCTTTATCCGAATAGTTATTTAATTAATTGGGTAGTCTCATTACCCAATAATTAATCAATTACCCATATAATTAAGAATTATCTCAAATTACTTAAAATACTACTCATTTTTAATACCCTTTTATATATCATGCTATCATAGTTATATGGTACCTTGTATGGTACTAGTCCATAAATATCGGGTATTAACGCTCAGCCCGTATTTTATCCCAACATGCCAAACTTGGACGAAAATTCATTTTTTTTGACTTGCTTCCCCTCTTACCTTCACGAATTTACTCATCACTTGCTTGAAATAGCATAATCATTATAATCTCCAAATAATCTTTTCCTTGGACTGATGTCAATTACCTTAGGTCAAATTCAATGTACAATACTACAGGGTGCAACATCGTGGTAATTTGATACTGCGAAGCGTAACATCATCGTAATGTAATACTGCAAGGCGTAACATCATCGTAATGTAATACTGCAGGACGTAACATCATTCCCCCCCTTTGGAACATTCGTCCTCGAATGTTGACTGATGCTCTTATCATTTTCATAACTTATAGCTCTTGTGAATACCTTAATACTCTTCTTGCCATTTAGGCAATTGTTCTGTGAATAACTCCAAAGGCCAGGGCATTCCCCCCTTTAGGCCTCTTTCCCACGCCATGACTTGTGATCGAATTCCTTCCAATCTCCTAACTGTTGCTACCTCCTACCATGCAGCCTCTACGATACTGACCTTGTCAGTGTGCCTATGCGACTCTTCTCTCCTTTTTCCTCAAACTTTTAGCCAATCTCTAGGCCTTACTTTGCAAACATATACAAGGCTTAATAGGATACCTCTCTGGGCATCTATAGGTGTATTGAAATTCTTCGCTCGGTACTTTGTAGAACTTGCGAATATGGCTATATCTTATTTCATAGACCTGGTTATCCATTCGTATGACTTTACTGTATCTACGTAGGTCATACTATACCATAATTTTTACTTCGATTTATGTTACTGAGGTCTGCTACCAAATTCCATCTTACTCTTGTTGCTTATCCCATATGTATAAATGTAAGTCCTTTTATGTTTCCTCATTACTGTTCATCTTAAGAATGATGACCTAATCTCAGCTCATACTTTGTGACTTTTGTCCATCCATTATTATTCGCCTCAATATTGATCTACAATATACCACTGATAACTTGAAACTTCTTACGTAATACCTTGCCACTAGGGCTTACATTGCATCGAGAAATATTTGAAGTGATTTCCATAATCGTATTTCATAGTATCTCAATGTGATTTACCTTATGGGTGTATTCTAATATTGTGCTGTCCGCGAAATCTTTTCTCCTTCTCCTTTTCTTTCTTCAAATCATTATTCAATCAAAGGCCCAAACATCATCTTTTATCTGTCGCCATTACAGCCTCATTTTATTACCAGGTCAGCATTCTATTTCTTCTAAATGCTACTAGTCATAGGCTCCTTTGAGCTCATTCAGGCTATACTGAGCTTTATATAATTTAGAGAACCCATCAACCTTTATGTAGGCTTAAGCTATCTTCCGATCTGCGGCTCATGATGTTAGTTATTAATTTTAGCCTTTCATGGCTCTATGGAATATCCAGGATACAATCCTTTAGCAATTCAATCATTTGTTTACGACCCGGGCTCAATTCTTCCTTTTAACTTATACCGAAACCTTTTACGGTTGTATGATTGTCAACATATATGTTGTATGGATAATACTCTGAATCCTTAAGTGCGTTCATAACGTAACCAACTCTGGATCATTGATCGAATAATTCCTTTCTTTCCATCTTAGTTTCTTTAAACGTAAGCTATTACTTTTCCTGGTCTTTCTGCCCCCTTGTTGCGTCCATAATTAGCTTATATTAATGCCCACACATATTGAAATTCCATACAACTCATATGATCTTGAATATCACTTCTGATTTTACTCCCTGTTCATTAGACACAGTAGGTGCCACTTTCTTAGGGAGTGCATACAATGTTGTTTTGAGACTGTTGTTATAAAACTATTTCCTCTTTAGGTCACTGAGTTTAGGTTGCAGCCTTCTTCCTTATTTTTCTTAGCTAGTCTTTCATTGTAGTACTTAGGGAGGACCCTTTGACTCTTGTAAAGCTGTGAGCTTATTACATTGTATACTCGACGAACCTTCTGATGTCCTTCCTTTCCTATACTTATCGGTAGTTACTTACCTCCACGCCCTTGTGCTTGTGGAATTGCTTCTGAACTGATATTTTGACTGTCTTCGCAGTGGCATTCTCTTTTATTTTCGTAACACTCATACAGTACTTTTTTTTAACTTCCCCAACTCCTATATGAATATATCTCAAGTATTATAATGTCATAACTGCAAGGCTGGATTCCCCATATTGGGGTTCACTCTATTTATTTTGCACGATCTACTGATTTTTCTGTATCCTCTTATCTAGCCATAACTAGGCTCTTCTTGAATCAACTACTAACCACTCGTTGGCCCACTCTCATCTCGATATTCCGCGTTACATTTCTTGGGTTATTTCCTTTGTCTTAACGTGCCTCTTGCACCGGCTCCTTATATATCAAGTGTTCATTCGCATTTATTTATTAATAACATCTGGGTGAGAACCCTTACTGCATATCCATGCCGTCGTGTTTGCACAATGTTCTGGAATCGTAGCATATCTATAGGATTTGAATAAGTGCAATCTCATCCCTTTTCTCAATTTTATCGTATTCTCCCTTTACCATTCCATAGTTACTAGAATCACTTAATTCTGACTTATTGCCACATCACTCCATATTCCTCCCTTCAGGGGAGTACTAAGAGTTGGAGCTATGACGACCTACCTATAGATGTTTTACCTCTTCATCTTTGGCGTCCTTTCACATCATCAATGACCCTTACTCACCTTGCGGTAATCCTCTTGTACCAAGGATAACAAAATTCCTTACTCACGAGGGTGACACTTAGTATAACTGGCACATACAGTCCCTTAAGCTGAACTTTGCTCACATTGCTTGCTTTAGGGAAGCATCTTCTGAATGACCATTCTCTGAATTTCTCATGAATCTTCTTCTGTTGTCCATTCTATTATCGCCGGAACAAAATCTGAAATTCTCATGATGCTGACTATTATCATCACTCAGCCCCTAATCATGTTTAGTTTATCTTGTTCACCAATCCATACTAGTTCTATTACTCTGGGGTCTAACTTTTCCTTTTGGTAATCGCGTTAGAGTTGCGAACCTATTTCTCGAAATGAGGACATGACTGTATGGCCTATACTCTTTTGTTGTCCTAAGGCTTGTCACCTCTCGTCTCTTCCTTCACTTGACTATAGATTCTATAATACTGTCATCTTTTGATCTACCGTTGTCATCCATGTATCATATCTTACTCATAATGCTTCATTAACTCTTTTCTTATTTCCCGCTAACATTTATGCCTATCACTTTATTCTAAAAACTCGAACAAGACATTCTTTTGCTTTTAGCTCCCTTTTGCTCCATCCAGTGGCTCTTCGGGTTGCTTAACGTTCTTGCTCTACTAGGGACGCGAGCCACACTAAGGTAACATTTATCCCTTCAAGGCTTCCAGTGTCTATTTTTATAGTACTCATATCTAGCTGTACTATTTTAGAGTGCGCCATCTGGGTGTCTCATAAGGAGATCTATTAGCACACTTGCAATATCCTTCGGAAATGTCAACTAACGCAAACAATCAATTTACCATTTTGGGTTACTCTAACCCCAGCCGGATCTTGATATCCCGTCCTTTTCTTAATCTACACCTGTTAGCCCCTAATAGGGTATAACTGAGATGGGTGTAGCCAATTATACATACCTCTGTTACTGTCGAGGGTAACTTACAATGCTTATATTTTTCTGCCGGAACTGTAATACTGATAATCTTCATTAAATGGGTGCCTCGTACCCTTCTTCACCTTGCTTCTTTTACTTGCTGAAACTTGTGTCTCCCTCCTTATTCCTTTTTATCGTAAGAGTGGATAGACATTCTTGCCTTAGGGATCCTTATCAAGAAGCTTACGCATCTTAGTATATACATGATTTCCTGAATACCTCATATTTATCCATCATAAGCATGATGCAAAAATTGAGTTCCTCTAACTCAACTCTTCCACAGCTATATCTCTTACCAACCGTCTTTCTAGATGTAGGTATAGTCGTACTATAAGTAAGATAGAGTGTAGGAAATTGAGTTCTTACAACTGAGCTCTACCACACGATCTAGAGTAGGAAGAAATAGTGACAATCCTAAATGCCCTATAGCTTGCTGCTTATAAGTCTGGTGCATGACACACCCATAAACAAGACTCTACTAGACACGGCTTATAGACTCCGTAGGACAGAACTGCTCTAATACCACTTTTGTCACGACCCAAACCGATGGGCCGCGACAGGCACCCGGTACCTTACTTAACCGAGTACCAACATAACGTATCTTTTCGCATCATACTATCATAGATAACTAAGCCGGAGAGGCTGCCTTGAAATAGGTAGAATATAACATGTAATACCAACTTATACATAAGACATATGGGCCTCTAAGACCAAAATAACCACTCGTATACTGAACATAGACCGACAAGACCATACAATATTTTACGTACATGACATCTGTCTACAAGCCTCTAAGGATACATAATTGTCATAAAGGTCGGGACAGAGCCCCGCCATACCAAACAATACACATCTAAATCATGCTGATGAAACAAGCAACTCCGAAGCAAATGGAGTGCACCAACATCTTCCGCTGAGCTGATCACCTACTTGGAGGACTCTCAACCTGTCTATCGAGACCTGCGGGCATGAACACAGCGTCCCCAGGCAAAAGGGACGTCAATACGAATAATGTACCGAGTATGTTAGGCACATAAATAAGTATGTAAAAGACATGGAAGAAATATAGAGTAAATGAGTCAACCTGTAAGTCTGGATAACTCTGTAAATCATTAGATACTTTTATTGTCATGCATATACGTATGAATGTCATGTCGTGCATAGGTACATGCGTTCATAACATCACCAAGCCTCTGAGGGCATCCCGTCATATCATTTCGGCCACTGTGGGAAAAATCATCAACGTATACCAGCTGATCAGGTGGTGGTGCGTATATAACCTTTCCCATATCCCATATACATATATACATATATATACGCGTATATAACGCCATCTGGTCATGAGTCAATGTGCATATGTAAATGCATGTGAAAATATGTTAATAAAATCTCTCGGTACGTCATAAGACCATTATGCCTCTAATTAATATCATGAAATAAACTTTACCAACTTACGTATTTTTGAGACCCATGAACAGATAATGGAATAATATGACACATGGGGAATCAAGAATATCAGCATCTCTAGTATTTCTATGAATAGAGTCATATATGGAAGTTATGCGTTTTCTCGTTTCGTTCATGTCGTATAGTCATGCCAAAAAGAAAGAAAGTATAGCCTTAACATACCTGGAGTAGGAAAAATCTGCATGATATTCTTGGAAAAGGTTGCGTTGTACTCCTTTAGAATCGCAAAAGCTCACGTTGCTAATTATACTAAGAAGCCTCGTTGGATTTTTTTGTTGAGGAAATCACGTTATCAATGTAGTAATTTGATTGAAGTGTTTTTGAGAATGAAATTTATTGAAAGCCTATAAGAATGGCTAACGTGCCTCCCCCACTTCTGATTGTAGTCTTTGATATGGAAAATATTTGGAATGAAATGAATGTGTAACTAACATATTAGTTGCCACCTAATAAAAATTGATCAAGAGTAATTTAGTTAAAGAGTGGCTTGCTGCCACGTTGGTCTTTTCCATCTTCATCCAAATAGTTCTTTAATTAATTGGGTAATATCCACTACTCAATAATACCAATTACCCGCATAATCAAGAATTATCTCAAATTACTTAAAATACTACTTATTTTTAATACCTTTTTATATATCATACTATCATGGTCATATGATACCTTGTATGATACTAGTCCATAAATATCGGGTATTAACGATCGGCCCGTATTTTATCCCAACATGCCAAACTTGGACGAAAATTCATTTTCTTTGACGTGCTTCCCCTCTTACCTTCACGAATTTACTCATCACTTGCTTGAAATAGCATAATCATTATAATCTCCAAATAATCTTTTCCTTGGACTGATGTCAATTACCTTACGATAAATTCAACGTACAATACTACAAGGTATAACATCGTCGTAATTTGATACTGTGAAGCGTAACATCATCATAATGTAATACTGCAATGCGTACATCATCGTAATATAATACTATAGGACGTAACATCATCTTAATATTGCGGGGAGTAACACTTTTTCACGAGCGCACAAAGCATGTCCAGTTGGATTGCCATTTAGTGCGCCAACAGTTTCTCCCAGGTCTGATTTCACTTTCCTAATCGGCCTTACAATTTGCAGATATCTTCACAAAATCTCTAGCTAGACCTTTTCACAGATCCATTCTTTGGAAGTTGGGTATCAGTTCCTTCCCCTCCAACTTGGGGGGGGGGGGGGAGGATGTGGAGAATCATGATGATATTGATTCTCAAAACGAATTATATAAAAGAAATCAAGCTATGGAGTCTATGGAGTCACATAGAAGAGGATTGAAGATGAAGAAGAAATAAGGTTCGTGTGAGGCTTCGTGTGTATGGGAGAAAGAGTTAAGGGAAGCCTAAATCTAAAATATGGCCCGACCAAACTTGGTCTCCTCAGACAAACAAAGGAACACGTGGACGGATCTTGACCTTCAAACAGTATATTGATGGATTAAATCATAACCCTCCAGATACTTCCTTGGCCAGCAATCAGAAAAGAATAATTCTATAAGGTGTCTACACGTGATCAATTCGTGGTATGTGGGAAAAAATATAATTTGTTAGTATAGCTAGATTTTATTGAATAAGAATAGGAATACAATTTTCTTTTTCCTTTATTTGTTTTACATTATAAACTTATATAAAGAGGATGTACGGTACATGGTGAATACAATGAGAAGAAAGTTATTGGAAAATTTTGTCTTGAAATCTAATAAATTACGTACCAATTACCATCTTCTTTCAAATTACCAGCTTACGACTTATCATGGATAATTACTTGCTTTTTGTATTAAACCATTCATACTTGGAAGATTATATATAACACTCGCACATTCATCATCGATCACAACTATTTTTGTGCCATCAATCTTCATCTTGAGGCAGATGCACGTTTTGTTCCAGTTGGAATAAGTAAACACATACCTTCCTTTTTCTTCTAGTATAGTATTTTGAAGTCATGGGTTTTTTGTTTTTTATTTTTTGCCATTTTTTTTAATTTGAATTTTTTTTTTTGGGTTGAAACAAATGGATATGTTCATATTATGGGATTCACAAAGTAATTGACATTATAATAATGACGTCGGATCCCATCAATCAATATTCCTTATCTTAAGTTTCGTGCTACGAAGACGCAAATATCCAGGTGTTCCTTATTCAAGCAAATTCTTTTTAATTTTAGATATTTGGAGTGCAGACTATTCAATAGCCGAAAGTATTGGACCTATGCTTTCTTGACATTGGTAGCGTTAGGATTAAAGTTGAGGAATTTTCAGAATTCACTATAATTTGGTGGCTATTATATATATATATATATATATATGTATATATATATATACTATAGTTAATATTTTGTTGCTGTCGGACTGTATTCCGTTGCGGAATTCGCCTAATAAATAGGGAGTCCAACTGTTTAATAACGGAAAGAGGATCAATTAGCGTGTATGCCTCCTAATTCAACTTAACAAAGTCAATTCTACAAAATTTCGTTGTTACTGTGTTGTATTTCATGTATTCGCGCGACTGTATTTATAAATACAGTGAGGTAATCCGCCTAAAAAAAGGATTATAGCTGTTTAATTGTGTATTCCATGTGTTCGCGCAAATATATTTATAAATACTATGAGGTAATCTGCCTAAAAAATAGTGATTACGAGTGTTTATAACGGAAAGCACAATATTGAATTGTATTGAATTTCACTATATTAAATTTAGTGATATTCAAACAACAAAAAATTAAGAAATATGGTGTATACTGTTCTATTCAATTTGATTGTATACATTATATTCAATTCATCGATATTCATTATTCACTATTATACATTGTATCCAATTCATCGTATTCAAATTGACTGTATTCAAACAACAACAAAATCACAAAAATAGTGATATTCGCATGTATTCAAAACATACAGACCTTTGGAATACATAAATATATGTAAAAATATAATGTATTTATACAAAATACAATGCATATGAGTGTATTTGTACTGAATACAATATATTTGTATCATTGTATGTGACTCAATAGCAAAGAAGAGAAGAAAGTTCGCTAGAGATGGTATTTTCCAGCCAAGCAAAATAATGTATACCTTGTATTAAAACTAATAATGGAGACGAACAAATCCCCGGCCCTCAAATCTTCTCCGGCGACTCTGATTCAGATTTTCAAAAGCTCAATTCATAGTCATGGCCAGATCTGTTTGCCTACTCCCTCTTCACTTCAGATCTATTCTTTTTGCTTCAGAAAGTCCACCATCGCCACCAAAAATGGCTACTACGACGGCTGGCTTGATGGAAAAGGGAGAGAGATTTGAAGGAGGAGAGAGAGGATTGAGAATCTTGTTGAGAGAGAGAGGGGGGGGGGGGAAGAGAGAGAAAGAACATAACTGGCGTATTTCACGCCTCAATGGTAGGGTATAAAATAAATATCTATTTTGCTATAAATAAAAAAAATAGCTATAAGTAATAATATTTTAAAATTATTTTGTGGTTTATTATAAATAGGGTGGAATAGTTTGCTATAGGAGGTAATTTCCACTAAAATTTGATCTGTTTGCCCTTTAACTTATTACTTTTCAGGTCCATCATAAGTGACCTTTTGATCTTTTTATTTTGGTTCAAAATAAAGTTTTTACATTATCAAGAATGGCTAACTTTAATTTTTTTAAATTTTTCCTTATTTACATATCCCAATGTGTCAAGTGAATAATATACAATACAAATTTTAATTAAAGGTTATTTAGTCATAATGTTTTTTCCTCTAGCGGTTAGTGTTTCATTAAGGGATGTGCCAAAGGTCAAAAAGTTACTTATTGTGAGCGGAAGGTAAACAAAAAAAAGAAAAAAAAAAAGAGAAACAATTGAGAACAAATTGAGTAGGCATTTATTTATAGAATACAACAAGAACTACGAGCAAAGACTCCTTTGACTTCAACAAGTTACCACAGTCGAGCTTCATTGTAAAAATAGCACGGGCTTGCCAGTTTTCGGAGTGATCATTCAAAAATAGCCGGCATTTGTAAAGTCATTGAAAAATAACGACTATTTTGCAGCAATACGGAAAGTTCCAGCGTAATATACTGGAGATCGGTGCACCTGTGTATAAACTTCCAGCATATTATTGTATTGGTGGTAAAAAAGAGCTACACGTGGAATATTAGACTGCTGACATAACATAACGCGTGAAACAATAATATAGCAATATGTGGTAGTCTTATTTGATAGAAAAAGAAAAGGCACGGGAAGAAATACCCACGAGACAGTACTGGGCCTAACAGCTGGCAAGGAATGAATAAATAGCAAAAAGAAGGAAAGATACATGGGCCAGAAGAAAATAAAGAAAGGGAATCTGAATAGATATAAGGCATTTATAGCAATATATGCGTCAGTTATAAAAATCTAAAATAATGGGCAATCAATATCATTAATGCGTATAATTAGCCCAAATTATGGAGAAAAACCGTTACTATTGTATATACCTATATAAGGGTACAAAATACTATTTGTAAGGACACATCTGAGGCAATATTGAAATATACACTTTACTTTTCCGCTTTCTCAAAAATCTCTGCTTTGACTTTGCAATCAATCATTTGCTTAGTGATTCTTATTATTTTCCTTTGATACCGTTGAGAAATTGAAGCTAAACTTGGTTATCAGTAACCCGTTTTCTTCTAAATTAGGCTTTGATCGAAAAATAAATTGGTTCAGTTACCGGGAATCTGATAATCTTTTCACTTTCCAATCCACTTTTTTGTCAAACAATCATGTCAACTGCCAACGACAACAACCAACAGAACCAACAGGAGGGTGGAACTCCAATCCCTTCACCTCAAAATTCTCCTCGATAGTCTCGGGAGGGGACACCTCAAAGATCAACATCACACACGAATGATCAACAAGGGGACAAGCAAATTGCCGAGGACGCATTAAAACAACTAATTTCGGAACACGTCAACAATGCTCTTCAAGCCTTTGTCAGTGGATTGCCAACTGCTCCACCAAATCCACCTCCAAACAACACTACAACTATAGAAAATCTACGCTTGAGACTTGCTAATTCGGGAAGCGGAGGAACTCCCAGCGAATCTCGCGATGGAAGGTCAGGTACACCAAATAATTCTGATTTACAACGTTCAGTACTAACTTTGCAGAAGATGCTCAAGGAGCAGAACGATCGCATAGAAAAAATACCTGGTGTGCCGCCCGTGATTAAAGGAGTGTATATTGACAAATATTCACAACAGCCCTGGAAGCCAAGTGCAACTCCCTTGCCGATTCTAAAGAAGTTTAAAATGCCCGATATTCTGAAGTATAATGGAACTACTGACCCGCGAGATCATGTAATTGTGTTTACAATTGGCGTGAAATGCAATAATTTAACCAAGCAAGAAATTGAGTCGGTGCTGGTTAATAAGTTTGGCGAAACACTCACAAAAAGAGCTCTAACATGGTATTCTCTTTTACCAGAAAATTCTATTGATTCTTTTGCTGAGCTTGCGGATTCATTTATAAAAGCACATTAGGGAGCTCAAAAAGTTGAGAAGAGGATGAAAGACATCTTCAAAATAAAACAAGGAGATACTGAGCTACTCAGAGAATTTGTGGATAGATTTCAACGTGAAAGAATGATGTTACCACGCGTACCTGATAATTGGGTGGCCATAGCGTTTGCAAGTAACTTAAATGAAAAAAGATCAGAAGCCACAAGGAGACTCAAGGAAAGCTTACGAGAATTCCCTGCTACAACTTGGAATGATGTGTACAACATGTATAGTACGAAGCTACGGATAGAAGAAGACACTGTCACTCAGTCAAGGGGTGATGAAAGAACAAGTTCGAGGCGATCAGAAACCAAAAAAGGTCCGGTAAGAATAGGTATGAACCTTACATGGGACCAGCAGGACGGGATTCACGCTCTAAACAAGAAAATCCAAGGTATGGTTCTAGATCAAGAGACAGAGACGCGGGTTCATCATCCAAGTTCGGGAAATAGCGAGATATGCGGGACAACAATGTTAATACAAAGGCAAAGATTGGTGATTATAGTTTCAATATTAGCACTTTTGAGTTGGTAGCTGTTTTAAGAAGTATGGAGATAAGGTGCGGTGACCAAAAGAAATGAGATCGAACCCTAGCAGAAGAAATCCAGATTTCTGTGCGAGTTTCATAACGACCACAGTCATAAAACAGCAGATTGCAGATTGCTACAAGGTGAAATAGAGCATTTGTTAAAACAAGGTTATTTAACCGATTTGTTTAGTGAAAAGGGTAAGAAAACGTATATGAAGAATAGACAAGAGCCACCAAAACCTCCATCACCAAAAAGGACGGTTAATGTGATAAGCGGAGGAGAGGAGGTCAACAACGTGACATATACGGCTGCAAAAAAGACATCAAAAGTCACAGTTACCCACGAAAAGCGAGTTCGCCAAGTTTTGGAAGAAGACAGTATAACATTTGATGATGCAGATGGCGTGATGATCCCTCACAACGATGCACTGGCAATATCTTTACTTGTACATGCTACTGATGTGAAACGAGTTTTGATTGATCCAGGTAGCTCCGTAAATATCATTCTTCTGAGGGTGGTAAACAAGATGCAAGCTGGTGACAAAATGGGTCCGAAAATACGTACGTTATCTGGATTCAACAATTCAAGCGTTGTTACAAAAGGAGAAATAATGCTTACCATATTTGCAGAAGGAGTTGTCAAAGATACGAAATTCCAAGTGATAGATACAGGCATGCGTATAATATGATTCTTGGCAGGCCTTGGATTCATGATATAGATGTTGTTCCATCTACTTTACATCAAGTTATTAAGTTCCCTTCAGTATGAGGGATTAGACAAATCCGTGGAGATCAGCAGGCTTCTAGAAGTATCAATTCAGTGGCAGATTCGAGCATAGCAAACAGTGGAGCAGATAAAAAATAGCAATTACAAAATTCAGTTAAGGACACAACAACACAAACCTCAACTGAAGGTGGACAAACGGACGAAGATTCAAGGCCTGATGTCATTCAAGAGCCAGAAGAGAATGAAAACATCAAAACAACAATAGAAGAACTCAAGGCTATCACGCTTTTCGAGCAGTGGCCAGAAAGAAAAGTTTATATTGGAATGAAGGTAAGCCCAGAATTGAAAGGTAAGCTTGTCAAATTTTTACAAGCTAACGCAGATTGCTTTGTTTGGTCGCATTCAGATCTGACAGGTATACCACCGGAGGTGATGACTCACAAGGAGATCCATCATATCCACCTGTCAAACAGAAGAAAATGAAGCAAGGATCCTTCAAAATCTGGATATAATCAGATAAAGATGGATCCTTTAGATGAGGAAAAAACTTCCTTTATCACAAACAGAGGGACTTACTGTTATAAAGTCATGCCTTTTGGATTAAATTATGCTGGAGCGACGTACCAAAGATTGGTAACAAAATATTCCAAGAACACCTGGGAAAAACTATGAAGTCTACATCGATGACATGCTGGTCAAGTCAGCACAAGCGGAAAATCATATCCAATATTTGTCAGATACTTTTTAGATTCTCCGTAAGTTCAATATGAAGTTAAATCCCGAAAAATGTGCCTTTGGCGTGGCTTCAGGTAAGTTTTTAGGTTCCTTGTTTCTAACCGAGGTATTGAAGTAAACCCTGCACAGATCAAAGCCATTGAAGAAATACCAGACATACTCACAAGCAAAAAGGAGGTGCAGAGGCTGGCAGGTAGGATAGCAGCTTCGGAGAAAAGTTTTAAGTTCTTTTCAGTGTTGAAAAAGTAAAAACAATTCGAGTGGATTGATGAATGTCAACAAGCACTCAAAAATCTAAAAGCATACTTGTCAAACCCATTGTTACGGGCTAAACCAAAGGATGGAGAAAGACTACTCATCTATCTCGTTGTATGGCGGTAAGTGCAGTATTAGTACGTGAAGACAAAGGTAAACAATCTCCAATCTATTATGTTAGCAAATCTTTATTGGATGCTGAAACTCGATATCCTCACTTAGAAAAACTTGCTTTAGCACTAATTATGGCATCTAGAAAGTTGAGGCCTTATTTTCAATGTCACCCTATCTCTGTAGTGACCACCTACCCCTTAAGTAATATATTGCATAAGCAAGAACTGTCAGGTAGGTCAGCCAAATGGGCTATAGAACTCAGTGAATATGATATCGTGTACCAACCTAGAACTGCGATAAAATCACAGGTTTTAGCGGATTTTGTGGCAGACTTCAGTCCAAGAATAGTTCCTGAAGCAGAATAGGAACTGCATGTATTCGCCGGATCTAATCCGGGTACTTGGACCCTATTTACTGCTGGCTCCTTGAATGTTAAAGGAGCAGGTTTAGGCATTGTTCTAAACCCACCTTCAGGAGAAACCATAATGCAAGCAATAAAGTGTCATCCCATTACTAACAATGAAGTAGGATACGAAGCTGTAATTGCAGGTCTGGAATTAGCAAGAGAGCTCGGAATAGAGCATATTATAATCAAAAGTGACTCGCTGCTTGTAGTTAATCAAATGCAGGGGACTTACATAGCTAGAGAGGCGCGGATGCAGCAATATTTGGAAAAGGCACGAGAATTAATCAGACAATTTCAACCGTGGAAAATCGTGCAGGGAGGAAAATGCGAAAGCAGACGCGTTGGCTAATCTTGCATTTGTTGCAGAAGTAACGAACGAAGAAAATGCTACCGCAATACATTTGTTTCATTCGGCACTTGATCAAGATAAACATGAGGTAAATTTCAATAATTTAACTTGGGATTCATTAATTTCCTGTAGTACGGGATTTTACATGAAGACAAGAAAAAGGCTCAATCACTTCGACGAAAAGCTGCCTGTTATTGTTTGGTTCGTGGCAACCTGTGATGACCTTAGGGTCATCTCTTGTTTTAGAAGTCAAAACTGTATTTTGAGGCCTTAAAAAACCTCTTTTGGTCTCACCTCGATTTGCGTGCGCAGTCCGGGCGCATTTTCAGAAAGCCTTTATGTGAAATTTAAGAAAAATAATGAATTTTTAGCCTTTTAAATTGATTAAATTTAACTTTGGTCAACATTCTTGGTAAACGGACCCGGATTCATGATCGGACGGTCCCGTAGTAAAATATGAAACTTGGGCATATGCTCGGAATTAAATTTTGAGGTCCCTAGCCCGAGAAAAGAATTCGTAAAGAAAATTGTTTGCTGGAAAATATAAAGGCTTTTTGAAATGAAATGATGCGTGTTCTTGATGGTATCGGGCCCGTATGTTGGTTCTTGAGCCCGGTACAAGTTTAAAATAATTAAGTCAAATCTGTGAAATTTGGTAATAATCGGAGTTGATTTGGTATAAATCGAACCTTTAGTTGAGAAAATGGAAATGTCAATCTTCTTGGGTAATTTCACGAATTTGAGATTAAATTCGTAGTTGTTGATGTTATTTTGATGATTTGCTCGCACGAGCAAGTCCGTATGATGTTTTTATACTTGCGCGCATGTTTGGTTTGGAGCCCCGAGGGCTCGGATGAGTTTTGGATAGGCTACGGGGTGAATTGGACTTAGGAAGTTTCAGATTTTTCATTTGATATGTGTTGCAGGCTCTGATCTCGCAATTGCGAGGTCAGATGTCGCAATTGCGAGCCTATCAGGCCTGGGAATTGCGAGGACTTCATTGCAATCGCGAGGAAGTCTTGCCAGCATTTGATCGCATTTGCGATCTTCCCCTTCGCAAATGCGAAGTCATCAGGGGAGGTCAGTCATCGCAATTGCGACTAATTGTTCGCAATTGCGAAGAGAGCAGGGCATGCCTACCTTAGCATTTGCGAAGCCTAGGCCGCATCTGCGAACCTCTCATCTCAAATGCGATAACTGCGCCCGTGTAAATTCCAACTTAGACGGGATTTTCTTCATTTTTCAAACTCCCTCAAACCCTAAGCTCTCTTGGGCGATTTTCCAAAGAAAGGTTCTTCCCCAAATCATAGGTAAACAACTTCTAACTTATTTTCTTCAATCTATAACATCTTTTTACATGATTTCACTTCAAAATCTAGGGTGTTTTCATGGGAAATTGGGTGTTTTGGGGTAGAAGTAAGGATTTTTTAATTTTGGGGATTTGGACCTCAATTTGAGGTCGGATTTCAAAACTAATTGCATATTTGAGTTTGTGAGTGAATTGGTTATCGGGTTTTGGTCGAACTTCGAGTTTTGACCAAGCAGGCCCGGGGTCAGGTTTTGACTTTTTGGGAAAAACATTGGGAAATTCATGTTCATGCATTAAAATTGGTTAATTAGCATTTATGATGTATTTGAATTAATTATGGCTAGATACAAGTGAATTGGTGGTGGAATCGAGAGGTAAAGCGATGGTTGAGTGTTGAATTGTCCGCTGGCTTGAGGTAAGTGTTTGGTCTAACCTTGACTTGAGGGAATAGGAGTCCCCGACTTATGTGCTAAATGAAATATCATGTGTGTGGCGTATAGGTGTGGTGACGAGTACCTATGCGCCACCAAATTCCATTTTAGATTGCTTTCCCTTCCCCGTTTCCTATTATACTATTTCTTGTCCTATTTGCTACATGCTTAAACTGTTTCCATGCCTTAATTACTACTTGATCATAAATGCTTACGTGCCTTAATTGCTACTTGATCACAAATGTTCCATGTCCAATTGCTCATGTTAATTGTTGTTTTCTTCATTGAATTACTTAGTTGTTGCATGTTAGTTGTTGATGTTTCCGTTGAGGTATTATTGGTTTCGTAGCTTCATTTTATTATCCCGTTGGTTTATAATGATTGATTGGTGCCTTATGGTGTACGTTGGTTGGTCTCGCTGATTTGGTTTCATGAGTGAAGTTTCATAATCGGGGCGAAATTCCATTGTGTAGTTGAAGTATAAGCATTGTGGAAATTGAGTTAACTTGTGACACCTTGTGTTTATTCTTTGTGATTGGTGTTGATATATACATATGTTGGGATCGGGTTGCACGCCGTAACAGGAGGAATAAGGGAGATTTGTGATTGTCTGGTGGGATCGGGTTGCACGCCGCAACAAGGAGTAATAAGGGAGGACAGGTAGGACCGGGTTGCGCGCCGCAACAAGGAGGAATAAGGGAGAGTATTGATACTGTTATTGTTGAAAATATTGATATTGTTATTGTTTATATGGTGGGATCAGGATGCGTGCTGCATTAGTTATTGTTTGGGCATTTATTTCTATCGAAGTTATTATTGAGGTATTGAAATTCCCTAAGGATTGGTTATAGCTGAATATTAGCAGATTGGCTGAGTCATGTGTTCTTTTAATGCAAATTTCGATTATTTTTCATTCCGTACTTCTTTTTCTGTTATTATAAACTGCTGCAAATTATACATTGTCATGCTCCGCAGTAGCCTCGTCACTACTACGTCGAGGTTAGGCTCGGCACTTACTAGTACATGGGGTCGGTTGTACTGATGCTACACTCTGCACTTCATGTGTAGATCCCAGTGTTGGACCGTAGATCGAGGTTGCTGCCTTCAGTCCAGTGGAGACCCGAGGTAGTCCTGCAGATGTCCGTAGGCCTTGGCGTCCCCTTCTATCTTGCTTTTATTCTGTTTTATCTACTTTCGAGACAAATTTGTATTTTCTTGTTCAGACCACTATTTGTAGTATTCGTAGACAGTCCGTGAAATCGTGACACCAGTTCTGGGTGGAGTGTTATTATTGATTTCGTATTAGTGTTAAATTAAACTATTAAATTCTACTCTTCCGCATTTTGGTTTTCCATTGTTTTTTCTTACATTATTAAGTAAATTGTTAAAGATAAAGGAAAAGGTAAAATAATCAGTAACGTTGGCTTGCCTAGCGGGTTCAATGTTAGGCGCCATCGCGGTCCCAACGGTGGAGCATTCGGGTCGTGACAAGTTGGTATCAGAGCTCTAGGTTGCTTAGGTCTCTCAATTCACGGACAAACTTGGTAGAGTTTGAGGGATCGGTACGGAGACTTCTGTGCTTATCCTAGAGGCTACAAAGTTAGGAACAGTTTCACTTCTATTCATCTCTGTCCTGCGGTTTGATCTCTCAATGCTAATTGAACTCTCTACTCTGTCCTTTCGCAGATGGTGAGAACGCGTACCCTTTCATCAGCTGATCAGCAGCCCGAGCGCCCGATGGCAGCTCCTACGAGGGGCAGAGAACAAGGCAGAGGCCGTGCTAGAGGCCGAGACAGGGGAAGGGCACAACCCAGAGCAGTAGCACCAGTGGCGGAGCCTCAGGTTGAGTTTGATGATGAGGTTCCGGCGCAGACCGTTCTAGCGGGACCAGCTCAGGTCCCAGAGGGGTTCATAGCTACCCCGATACTCCAGGATGCTTTGGTCTGTCTAGTGGGCCTTATAGAGAGTGTCACTCAGGTAGGCATACTTCCAGTAGCACCAGCCGTCCCTCGTGCTGGGGGAGGAGTACAGACTCCCACTACTCACACACCAGAGCCGATGGCTCCCTAGTTTCAGACTCCAGCAGCTCAGCCAGTTGCGGTAGTCTCGCCGGTTGTTGTGGCTCAGACCGGCGATGGAGCAGCTATGTCTACAGATGCTTTATGGAGGTTGGACATGTTCACCAAGATTTTCACTACTACCTATAGCGGTACATCTTTAGATGATCCCCGGGATTATTTGGACAGTTGCCATGAGGTTCTCCGGAACATGGGATAGTGAAGACCAATGGGGTCGACTTTGCTGCTTTTTGCTTATCAGATTCCGCTAAAAAATAGTGGAGGGATTTCTGTTTGGCTAGACTAGCTGGATCGCCTGCTTTGGCTTGAGATTAGTTTTCTCAGCTATTTCTGGAGAAGTTTCTCCCTATCACTTAGAGAGTGGACTATCGAAGGCAGTTCGAGCGTCTTTAGCAGGGTTCTATGACCGTCACTCAGTACGAGACCAGATTTATTGACTTGGCCCGTCATGCTCTTCTTATACTTCCCACCGAGAGAGAGAGGCTGAGGAGATTCATTGAGGGAATCGCTCAGCCTATAAGATTACAGATGGCTAAGGAGACAGGGAGTGAGATTTCTTTCTAGGATGTGGCCAATGTGGCCAGACGTGTCGAGATGGTTCTAGATCAGGGTAGCGGTCAAGGGTCTGATAAGAGGCCACGTCATTCTGGCAGGTTCAGTGGTGCCTCCTCTGGAGGCAGGGATTCTTTTGGTAGAGGTCACCATCCTAGGCCGTTTCATTCAGCGCATCAGGCATCCCACGGAGCTTCAGAAAGTCGTGGTCCGTATATACCTCCTTCAGGACAGCTAGCTCATAATGCACCGTCAGCTCCTAACAGAGCACCTCCTCTTCAGAGCTATTATTTGGTCAGCTAGCCCGTCAGGGTCAGTCTTAGTTTCCTCAGCCACAGTATTCAGGTGGATGTTTTGAGTACGGTGAGTATGGTCATATCCGGAGGGCTTGTCCGAGATTAGTGGGTGCTCAGTCGCAGCAGCAGAGTTCTCGTGCCATGATTTAGGCACCGCCGGCCCAGCCAGCTAGAGGTAGCGGTCAGGGAGCCAGAGGTAGGGGTCAGCCCGCTAGAGGTGGAGGTCATGCCATTAGAGGAGGAGGCCAGACCGCTAGAGGTGGAGGTCATGCCATTAGAGGTGGAGGCCAGGCCGCTAGAGTTGGAGGCCGGCCAGCAGGGGACCGTCCCAGAGATATAGTTCAGGGTAGTAGGGCCCAGCCATGATGTTATGCTATTCCAGCTAGGCCCGAGGCCGTGGCCTCCGATGCAGTTATCACAGGTACAGTTTCAGTTTGCAGTAGAGATGCTTCAGTTCTGTTTGATCCAGGGTCTACGTACTCCTATGTGTCATCTTATTTTGCTCCATACTTGGTTGTGCCTCGTGGTGCCTTGAGTGTCCCCGTGTATGTGTCCACGCCAGTAGGGGATTCTATTGTTCTAGATCGTGTCTATCACTCGTGTGTGGTTGTTATTGGGGGTCTTGAGACTAGTGTAGATCTCCTACTTCTCGATATGGTTGATTTCGATGTCATTTTGGGGATGGATTGGCTGTCACCTTACCATGTTATATTGGATTGTCATGCCAAGACCGTGACCTTAGCCTTTCCGGGGTTGCCTCGATTGGAGTGGAGAGGGACTCCTGGTCATTCTATTAGCAGGGTTATTTCGTATGTGAAGGCTCGGCGTATGGTTGAAAAGGGGTGTTTGGCCTATGTTCGTGATTCTAGTGCTGAGGTTCCTTCTATGGATTCCGTGCCAGTTGTTCGGGTGTTTCTAGAGGTATTTCCTGCAGACCTGCCGGGGATGCCACCTGACAGGGATATTGACTTTTCATTGATTTGGCTCCGGGCACTCAGCCCATTTCTATTCCTTTGTATCGCATGGACCCGCCAGAGTTGAAAGAATTGAAGGAGCAGTTGCAAGACTTGCTTGATAAGGGCTTTACCAGACCTAGAGTCTCGCCCTGGGGTGTGTCGGTGTTGTTTGTTAAAAAGAATGATGGGTCGATGAGGATGTGTATTGATTATCGGTAGTTGAACAAGGTCACCATCAAGAACAAGTATCTGTTGCCGAGGATTGATGATTTATTTGATCGGCTTCAGGGTGCCAAGGTATTTTCAAAGATTAATTTGAGATCTGGCTACCATCAGTTGAGGATTAGGGCATCCAATGTCCCTAAGACAGCTTTCCGCACTCGGTACGGGCATTACGAGTTCTTAGTGATATCATTTGGGTTGACAAATGGCCCAGCAACATTCATGGATTTGATGAACCGAGTGTTCAGGCCTTATTTGGATTCCTTCGTGGTTGTCTTCATTGATGATATTTTGATCTACTCCCGCAGCCGGGAGGAGGACGAGAAGCATCTTCGAGTCGTTCTTCAGACTGTGAGAGAAAGTCAGTTGTATGCTAAGTTTTCGGAGTACGAGTTTTGGTTGAGTTCAGTTGCATTCTTGGGCCACGTCGTATCAGCAGAGGGTATTCAGGTGGATCCGAAGAAGATAGAGGCAGTCAAGATCTGGCCTCGACCCATATCAGCTACAGAGATCTGGAGTTTCTTGGGTTTGGCGGGTTATTACCGTCGGTTTGTGGAGGGGTTTTCATCTATAGCAGCCTCGATAACTAGGTTGACTCAGAAGGGTGCCCAGTTCAGGTGGTCGGACGAGTGTGAGGCGAGCTTTTAGAAGCTCAAGACAGCTTTGACCACGGCGCCAGTGTTGGTGTTGCCCACAGGTTCTGGGCCATTTACAGTGTATTGTGACGTATCTCTCGTATTGGATTTGGTGCGGTGTTGATGCAGAATGACAAGGTTATTGCATATGCTTCGCGAAAGTTGAAGATCCACGAGAAGAATTATCCAGTTTATGATTTGGATCTAGCAGCCATCGTACACGCGCTGAAGATCTGGAGGCATTATTTATATGGCGTGTCATGTGAGGTGTTCACGGATCATAAGAGTTTGTAGTATTTGTTCAAGCAGAAGGAGCTCAATTTGGGGTAGAGAAGGTGGTTGGAGCTACTAAAAGACTATGATATTACCATCTTGTATCATCTGGGGAAGGCCAATGTTGTGGCCGATGCTTTGAGTAGGAAGTCAGCCAGTATGTGTAGTCCTGCGTATATTCTGGTCGGTGAGAGACCGCTAGCTTTGGATGTTCAGGCTTTAACCAATCAGTTCGTGAGGTTGGATGTTTCTGAGCCCAGCCGTGTGCTAGCTTGCACAGTTGCTCGTTCTTCATTATTTGAGCGTATCCGAGATCGGCAGTATGTTGATCCTCATTTTCTTGTCCTTAGTGACACGGTGCGGCACGAGGGTGCCAAGCAGGTTACAGTTGGAGATGATGGAGTTTTGAGAATGCAGGGCCGTATTTCTGTGCCCAATATGGATGGACTTTGTGAGTTGATTCTAGAGAAAGCCCATAGTTCCCGGTATTCTATTCATCCGAGCGCCTCTAAGATGTATCAGGACTTGTGGCAGCATTATTGGTGGAGGAGGATGAAGAAGGATATTGTTTCGTATGTAGCTCGGTGTTTGAATTGTTAGCAGGTAAAGTACGAGCATCAGAGACCTGGTGGTTTGCTTCAGAAGATTGAGATTCCTAAGTGGAAGTGGGAGCGTATCACTATGGACTTTGTTGTTGGGCTTCCACGGACACAGAGGAAGTTCGATGCGGTATGGGTTATTGTTGATAGGCTGACTAAGCCAGCGCATTTCATTCCTGTGGCAGTCTCCTGTTCTTCCGAGAGGTTAGCTGAGATCTATATCCGGAAGATTGTTCGTCTTCATGGTGTGCCCGTGTCTATCATTTCTGACCGAGGAACGCAGTTTACCTCACATTTCTGGAGGGCGGTTCAGCGTGAGTTGGGTACACGGGTCGAGTTGAGCACATCATTTCATCCTCGGACGGATGGACTGTCCGAGTGTACTATTCAAATTTTGGAGGATGTGTTATTGACTTTGGAGGTTCGTGGGATCAGTTCTTGCCATTAGCGGAGTTTGCCTATAACAACAGCTATCGGTCGAGCATCCAGATGGCCCCCTATGAGGCATTATATGGTAGACGGTGTCGATCACCAGTTGGGTGGTTTGAGCTGGGAGAGGCTCGGTTGTTGGGTACGGATTTGGTACAGGATGCGTTGGACAAGGTTATGATCATTCAGGATAGGCTTTGTACAGCTCAGTCCAGGCAAAAGAGTTATGCCGACTGCAAGGTTCGTGATGTGGCATTCATGGTCGGAGAGCGAGTGTTGCTTCGGGTGTCGCCCATGAAGGGCGTGATGAGATTTGGAAAGAAGGGCAAGCTAAGCCCTAGGTTCATCGGTCTTTTCGAGATTCTTGATCGAATAGGAGTGGTGGCTTACGGACTTGCGTTGCCGCCGAGTTTATCAGGTGTGCATCCAGTGTTTCATGTGTCCATGCTTCGAAAGTATCACGGCGATCCGTCCCACGTATTAGACTTCAGGACTGTCCAAGTTGACAAGGACTTGACCTATGAGGAGGAGCCGGTAGCCATTCTAGACCGGCAGGTTCGTCAGTTGAGATCGAAAAATTTCCCTTCTCGTGTGCAGTGGAGAGGTTAGCCTGTTGAGGCAGCGACCTAGGAGTCTGAGTCCGATATGCGGAGCTGTTATCCTCATCTTTTCACCGACTTAGGTACTTTTCTATGTCCGTTCGAGGACGAACGGTTGTTTTAGAGGTGGAGAATGTGATGACCCTAAAGGTCATCTCTCTAGTTTTAGAAGTCAAAAATGTATTTTGAGGCCTTAAAAAACCTCTTTTTTGTCTCACCTCGATTTGCGTGCGCAGTCCGGGTGCGTTTCCGAAAAGCTTTTATGTGAAATTTAAGAAAAATAATGAATTTAACCTTTTAAATTAATTAAATTTGACTTTGGTAAACGGACCCAGACCCATTATAAGACGGTCCCGTAGGGTCCGTAGTAAAATATGGGACTTGGGCGTATGCCTGGAATCGAATTTCGAGGTCCCTAGCCCAAGAAAAGAATTTTTAAAGAAAATTGTTTGCTGGAAAATATAAAGGCTTTTTGAAATGAAATGATGCGTGTTCTTGATGGTATCAGGCCCGTATGTTGGTTCTGGAGTCTGGTATCGGTTTAAAATAATAATTAAGTTGAATCTATGAAATTCGGTAAGAATCGGAGTTGATTTGGTATAAATCGGACCTTTAGTTGAGAAAATTGAAATTTCAATGTTCTTGGGTAATTTCATGAATTTGAGGTTAAATTCGTAGTTGTTGATGTTATTTTGATGATTTGATCGCACGAGCAAGTCCGTATGATATTTTTAGAGTTGCGTGCATGTTTGGTTTGGATCCCCGAGGGCTCAGATGAGTCTTGGATGGGCTACGAGGTGAATTGGACTTAGGAAGTTTCAGATTTTTCATCTGGTATGTGTTGCCGGCTCTGATCTCGCAATTGCGAGGTCAGATGTCGCAATTACGAGCCTATCAATCCTGGGAATTGCGAGGACTTCATCGCAATTGCGAGGAAGTCTGGACAGCAGTTGATCGCATTTGCGATCTTCCCCTTCGCAAATGCGAAATCATCAGGGGAGGTCAGTCATCGCAATTGCGACTAATTGTTCGCAATTGCGAAGAGAGCAGGGCATGCCTACCTTCGCATTTGCGAAGCCTGGGCCGCATTTGCGAGTTCGCATTTGCGAACCTGTCATCGCAAATACGATAACTGCGCCTAAGCTCTCTTGGGCGATTTTCCAAAGAAAGGTTCTTCCCCAAATCATAGGTAAACAACTTCTAACTTATTTTCTTCAATCTACAACATGATTTTACATGATTTCACTTCAAAATCTAGGGTTTTTCATGGGAAATTGGGTGCTTTTCGGTAGAAGTTAGGATTTTTGAATTTTGGGGATTTGGACCTCAATTTGAGGTCGGATTTCAAAACTAATTGCATATGTTCATGAGTGAATGGGTGATACCAAGCGGGCCCGGGGCCGGGTTTTGACTTTTTGGGGAAAACATGTGGAAATTCATGTTCATGCATTAAAATTGGTTTAATTAGCATTTATTGATGTATTTGAATTAATTATGGCTAGATACGAGTGAATTGGTAGTGGAATCGAGAGGTAAAGCAGTGGTTGAGTGTTGAATTGTCAGTTGACTTGAGGTAAGTGTTTGGTCTAACCTTGACTTGAGGGAATAGGAGTCCCCGACTTATGTGCTAAATAAAATATCATGTGTGTGGCATATAGGTGTGGTGACGAGTACCTATGCGCCACCAAATTCCATTTTAGATTGCTTTCCCTTCCCCGTTTCCTATTATACTATTTCTTGTCCTATTTGCTACATGCTTAAACTGTTTCCATGCCTTAATTACTATCTGATCATAAATGCTTAGGCGCCTTAATTGCTACTTGATCACAAAGTTCCATGTCTAATTGCTCATGTTAATTGTTTTTCTCTTCATTGAATTACTTAGTTGTTACATGTTAGTTGTTGATGTTTCCGTTGAGGTATTATTAGTTTCGTGGCTTCATTTTATTATCCCATTGGTTTATAATGATTGATTGGTGCCTTATGGTCTCGTTGATTTGGTTTCATGAGTGAAGTTTCATAATCGGGGCGAAATTCCATTGTGTAGTTGAAGTATAAGAAATGGAAATTGAGTTATCTTGTGAAACACCTTGTGTTTATTCTTTGTGATTGGTGTTGATATATACATATGTTGGGATCGGGTTGCATGCCACAACAGGAGGAATAAGGGAGATTTGTGATTGTCTGGTGGGATCGGGTTGCATGCCGCAACAAGGAGTAATAAGGGAGGACAGGTTGGATCGGGTTGCGCGCCGCAACAAGGAGGAATAAGGGAGATTATTGATACTGTTATTGTTGAAGATATTGATTATTGTTTATATGGTGGGATCGGATGCGCGCCGCATCAGTTATTGTTTGGGCATTTATTTCTGTCAAAGTTATTATTGAGGTGTTGAAATTCCCTAAGGACCGGTTATAGTTGAATACTACTAGATTGGCTGAGTCTTGTGTTCTTTTAATGCAAATTCCGGTTATTTTTCATTCCGTACTTCTTTTTTTGTTATTATAAACTGCTGCAGGTTATACATTGTCATGCCCCGCTGTAGCCTCGTCACTACTTCGTCGAGGTTAGGCTCGGCACTTACCAGTACATGGGGTTGGTTGTACTGATGCTACACTCTGCACTTCTTGTGCAGATCCCAGTGCTGGACCGTACAGACCGTAGATCGAGGTTGTTGCCTTCAGTCCAGTGGAGACCCGAGATAGTCCTGCAGGCGTCCGCAAGCCTTGGCGTCCCCTTCTATCTTGTTTTTATTCTGTTTTATCTACTTCCGAGACAGATTTGTATTTTCTTGTTCAGACCACTATTTGTAGTATTCGTAGACAGTCCATGAAATTGTGACACCAGTTCTGGGTGGAGTGTTATTATGGATTTCGTATTAGTATTAAATTAAATTGTTAAATTACGCTCTTCTGCATTTTGGTTGTCCGCTGTTTTTTTCTTACATTATTTGGTAAATTGTTAAAGATAAAGGAAAAAGGTAAAATAATCAGTAACGTTGGCTTGCCTAGTGGGTTCAATGTTAGGGGCCATCACTTCGATTGATGCGAAGAATAGAATGACCAATTGATGCGACTATTGAGGTATTTATAAGAAGACACGACTATTGAGGTCATTATGAAGCGTCATAATGGAACCGTCACTTCGATTGATGCGGTTGCAGGAAAACCCTAAAAGACGCTGAAGAACAGAATGACCAATTGATAAATGCCACGTGGCATGATCATTAAATGAAAAGTGATGAACGTCACATCGGTTTAGAAAAAGGTCTGATTATATTCGAAAATGGCGGCAGAAAATTCACGCCATATATGAAAAGCTTTCCACTTCCCCGAATATTCAATAGAGAATTGTGAGTACGTGATTTTTTTCCCTATATGAATTACTCCCATAAATTCAAAACAAAATAATTCTTTTTCAGTCTTTGCAATTTTGTGGTTTTGTGGCATTTTCTGTTAATTATTTGCATTTTTGTTTGTGCATTTTAATTGGTGAAAAAATACAAAAAAAAAAGTGCATTTACATTTAGGACCCAATTTTATATTTTTAGGATAATTAGTTATTTAATATTACACAAATTGAAAGAAGATCACAAAAAATAGCTTTTGTTACACTTTACTTTTCGAATTTGTCATAATTTTTCCTTTTTAAAATTAGGACTTAATTAATTTTTAAGAAGCAATTAGTTATTAATTTTTAATTTTTAGGATTAAATCAGATTTTTACCTTTTTATTTGGGCCAAATCCACCCCAAG
Organism: Nicotiana attenuata; assembly: GCF_001879085.1. Classification (NCBI taxonomy): domain Eukaryota; kingdom Viridiplantae; phylum Streptophyta; class Magnoliopsida; order Solanales; family Solanaceae; genus Nicotiana; species Nicotiana attenuata. The sequence goes on from NW_017671598.1 coordinate 221,780, forward strand.
CCCAAACCTTTGCACCTGAAACCCGTCCAAAATCCCACTACCCGGCCCAAAACCCATGTTCCCTACCCGGTCCACCCAAACGACCCCGTTTTACCTCATTTCATCACAGCCGTTGGATTTTCATCATCCAACGGGCCGGAACTGATCTCTCACTTCACATATAACTGTCCGAACTAGACTCTCCCCCCCAGACCCCTCTCTCATTTTGTCTTCCACTCTCTAAGACCAAAACCCTAGTCGCCCTATATTCCTTCATCGTCTCCGCCGCCTGCCGCCCGCCGGAAATCTCCTACGGCAGCGGCCGGTGGCCAATCAACCCCATCTTCACACCTTAGACTCCCCTTCACCTCCTCTTTCCACATATCCAACTAGTTTTCCTCGAATCCCCGCCAAACCTCTCGAATCTGGTATCAAAGAGAGATGGCCAAAACCCTAACTCACCCAAAAATCCCCAAAGTTACACCCTGAACTCCCCATTGTCTCCTCATTACCATTATCCAATTGGTTTTCCTCAAATCTACGCCAAACCTTTCGAATCTTGAATCAAAGAACTGAGCTCCAAATCCAAATTCAAAATCAGGTTTTTTTTTGAAGTTTATAGGCTATAATGGCCTTTGCTTGTGTGTTTTCAAATGAAAACATGCGGATAAAGGCCATTCTTGTCAAGAAATCGAAGGAGGTTTCTTCAAGTTTATTCAAGCCGTCCTGAGCTACTGTGAGTAGTTACCTTTTTTTTATTTCTTTTACCTTTCTTTCATTCTTTTTCCTTTCCCTGTCATCCGTTTCTCCTTCTTCGTTTGGACTCTTTTGCTTTCCCCAATTTTAGAACCTTTCTTTACTTTGTAGGTTGGTTTTCCTTTCTCTAATTAGTGTCAATAATATGTGAGTGTCAATAATTAGTTAGTAATTTAGTCTAAATCTCATTAAGCGTTTAGTTGCATTAATTGGAATTAGTAAATGGTTTCATTTTTAATTCGGAACTTGGCTTGTTTGTGTTTTGGGCTTGAGGGGTATACCTTTGGGTCCCGTCTGGCTTGGTTGCCTAAGGGTTTTCAACTCAGGGTCAATCTGACCCATAGCCCATTGAGTATAATGTAAATTTCAGGGCACTTAGGGGTAATTGGGGTAATGAATGTAGAGAATCTTTCCCTAACTGCTCTAGGAAGCTTCCTGGAAAGCTGAAAATAGGCTAACTTGATCCACAAGTCAGAAAATCAAGGGCTAAATAGCAAAAGGAAAACTAAGAAAGGACTAAAATAAAAAAACAAAACCTCTAACGCTGCCCTAGTAACTTGCCTATAAAGGCATAGTTACTTGAGGCTCAATGGAGATTCTAGAGATAGAAATCCAGCAAAAAAACTTCAAGCGGCTGAAAATATCAAAAAGAATTACTGTTTCATGAAGTTTGGACTTGAACTTTGAGGTCTCTTTGAATTTCTGAAGCAGTTTTCTGACACACATAGATTTAAAATGGTTTGATGTTAATTTCTGGAGAGTTTTGGGCCAAGCTGGTTGAAATTACTGTGCTGGTGTTGATTACTGTTCTTACTCTGTTGGTCTCTCATTTTCCTTTCTTTGTCTCACTCTCCAGGTACACACCTTCGACTTTAGGCATGTAAAAAATAGCATGTGAAGTGTTTGTGATGAAGATGAATGAAGAACTTGTTTCTCTTTTAGATGTTCTTTTTTTTAGTTTTCTTGCAGTTCATTATGTTCATTTTTTTGCTCAGCATGCCTAAGGTGAATTCATGTTTAAGAATTCTGAGTCTTAGGTTGGAAATATAATAAAGATATTGTTGTCACTGTTGATTTCCATCTATTCGATTCTCCATGTTTTGTGGCTGGTGAAAAGGTCAATTAATTTTCGATCCATGATGTATTCATGAAGTTAAAACTACAGGGACATGTTGTCAATCATGAAGTTGTTATAGTTGAAAGTATGCATGCATGTGAAGTAGGCTTGGAGGAAAATTTACAATGTTAAAATGTATCAGTTTACTGTTGGTATGGGCTCCAATTTGCATATGATTCTCTGATTTTGGGCCTGAACCTTGTCAGGATTCCTAAGTTTGGACTGACTTTGATTTTCATACATCACTTATTCAGATTCACTTATGTACAAATGGATTCTGGTTTTATTGATTTATATAACATGTTAGCTTGGTGCTGCCTAGTTTCACGCATGGGTTTTGAAGTGTTAAAGGGATTGTGAGCACAACTTGAGTTTAAGATCAAATTTGAAGGTTCATAAGTTTGATTTTAACACCTGCACCTATCTATATTCTATTCTTCATTTAGCTTCTAAAACTCATTTTCATATGTTTGAAGTATGGTTTAATAAGTTCAAGTCATGTTGTTCAGCTCTTCCCCTCGATTGTTTATATGTTGGTTTTGATCCATGAAGTATTCTAAACGTGGATCGTGTTGATTTATGCTGGAAATGCTTCGAGTTTATGTCTTGGTCTGTTCATATGTTATTTTGGTAAACTGAAATCGTGAGGCTGTTAAAGTGTTAATATAAGGTTAGGATTCAGCATGTAGATTGATGTTATTTGAATTCTTAAATTGATCTTTTCATTGGCAATTCAAATGAGTGTTTGAACGATAAAAAATAGTGTGCAAATGCTGAAGGTATTGTTGCAGCACAACACATACAACAACTGGAGTTTGCAACAGTGATTTGGGCTGTAATTTCGGCCCAGTCACGCCTAGTTCCTTCACCAGTTTTCCTGGTTTTTGACTTCACGAGGGGAGCCCATTTGTGGCTTTTGATTGTTAGTTAAATGACCATAGGGAACTTTGACTTCATTGGGTGTTAAATAATTAATCCCTTCAAATAGATGAAGGTGAGCCATAGTAGATCACAAATAGTTATGGCCCTTCGAATTTTAGCTTGGATATCCTTTAAAAATGGAATTGAGGTGCGCCGCGCCAAATAAAATCGCAAATTCGTGGCCCTTGTTTAATTATTTCTTTTAAAATCCTTAGAATTCGAGGCGTGCCATTTAGAAAATTTCCATGGCCCTCGCAAAGTTAACAACGCGTAGTTGCTTTTAGGCGCGTACTTTAATAGTATTACCTTCCTAAACTCGGGTATGCATTTCATGTGACCCAAATCCAAATCCTTATAACGTTGAATAAAATATGTTTCGGATTACGGGTGCATTTCATGTGACGTGATCCAAAGACATGTTTTAGACGACGTTAAATCTTCTTTTAAAAATGAATAAAGCGGTTCAATGTAAAAATGCACATAGGTTTAAATTGGTTCTAAAAGCAGATAATTATGCCAATTATAACAGTTGAGCGACCGTGCTAGAACCACGGAACTCGGGAATGCCTAACACCTTCTCCCGGGTTAACAGAAATTCTTTCGCGGACTGTTAAACAGAGTCAATCCTTTCCTCGATTCGGGATTTGAACCGGTGACTTGGGACACCATAAATCTCCCAAGTGGCGACTCTGAATCTCTTAATAAACAATCCCGTTTCGACTGTCCTTTAATTGGAAAATCTCCCTATTATACCCTCGCGGGGGTGTAGTGAAAAAGGAGGTGTGACAGCTCTGGCGACTCTGCTAGGGACAAGAACCCAGAACTGCGGTTCAGGGTTCAAGAATTCGAGCTTAGATTAAATTGTTATATTTGGATTTATCTGATTTTGTTACGTGTTTGGGCCTAATGTGCTAAATGTTGGTTTTTACTGCTTTAATATTGATGAATTGTATATAAATTGTTACGAATCCCTCCTCTCTCTGAGTCTTCTAAATCATGAAGGAGTGTGTACTTCGTGTGACTTATTTTCTGTTAGAGTCATATTCCAAAATTTAGAACGAGGTTCGGACAAGTTGCAGAGCCGGCGAAGCTTCTGTATTCCCGGTATGCTGCCCCCCCCCCCGGCTCGAGTTGTCCGCTCGGTAAGCCAGGTCTAGAACAAATAAACCTAGGTTTTTAAACCTAGAATAACTCAGCCTCATGCCGGATCCCTAGTAGGAGTGTTTGTTGCATCACATGCATTTGACTTAGGGGACTCAACACAGGGGTTGGATCCGTCTAGGACAGGTGTACCCAAAATAACAGACCATCCTGATGCATATTTTACGTGCTATTTGTTGCATTTATTTGCTTCGGGTTTGCATGCTGACCGGCTTTTGAGTGATGGGAGAAAATTGGAAAAAAAAAATAGCAGTGTAAGGGTTAAGTGAGATAGTCTCCTGTTTTGAAAGAGAAAAACCAATGTCCACATGGTACTGAAACTGTATCGAATTTTTGAGAAAAATGAACAAAAAAAACAAAGAAGAAAAGGTTTTGTTTTCAAAAATAGTTGGTTTTGTTTTATTTTCCCGAACTACGCATACCCGATTCTCGTCTTTCGGGGCGTGATACGTAGGCAACTCACATAGGGTCCGGTCTTCCTAGTAAATGTTAGGTTCTTGGCTTTGCGGGGTCTTAGCCAAATTTTGCACTTCCAGCCATCTTTTGGCCAAATAAGCCACTTTGCAAAAATAACCTCAATCATGTCTTGCATGTGTCTAGTAGGGAATGTTATTGTCTCACATAGTGTTGGTTTAAATTTTCTCATACAGGTGTGGATTTACTTATCGAAGTTTGAGAATGACATACACCCCAGGATCACTGCATTCAGGAGCTGCTCGAGGAGCCATTTTATGTTTTTGAGTTAATTATTCATGTTTTACTTTTTAGTCCTGTATAGTGGCATTCAGTCTTTTAGGTGATGTCAGAATTTGTAATAGTCTAGTCGAGTTTGCCTAGTTTTTTGTTATTCTTATTTGTATTTGGAGATGCGTTACAAGTCAAAAAATCCAAAAGAGAGAGAAATTTTGTGTTTTTATATTTTCGTTATAGGTGTTCTTTAGAATACTAATTTTAGAAATGAAAAAAAAATTCCTTTGAGGTGGTTTTTTTCCCTTAGGCAATTAATATCAAAATAAAAATTGCTTTTATATTTTCTTTAGTATATTAAGACTAAAATTCAAAAAAAAAGGAATTTTCTTTTAGTACCTCTTTAAAGAGTTTTCTTTAAGGTATTAATTTCAAAAATCCCAAAAGATTTTCTTTTGAGGTTCTTCTTTGGGAAATTAATGGAAAATAAAAAAAATTCTTTTATTTTCATTAGAACTTTAGGATATTGTACATAGAAGAAAAAAGAAACATACTTTACTTCCTTCCTAAAAAAAACAAAAAAAAATCAAAAATATTTTTCTCTTCTAGGGTTTTTCCTTAATAGAGTATTTGTTTCAAAAGGATAGCTTCTTTTATTTCTCTTTTCTCATTAGAGTAGTCATCAAGGTAAAAGAAAAAGAAAAAGAAAAAAAGAGAATGTCAGTTTGTTTACTTTATTCCTGATCTCCAGAACTACGCTCGGTCTGATTCATGCGGGATCATGATACGTAGGCACTCTCCATAGGATTCGACCATAACCAAAAGAAAGAAGAAGAGTGATAAAAAAGTAAGAAAAAGAAAAAAGAGGAAAAACAAGAGAGGAAAAGCAAAGAAAAAGAGAGAAAATAAGAAACCGAGAGAAACAAACAATGGCAAAACAAGAGGGAGGAATGAGAGGATAAAGACAAAGAGAAAGCAAAGGCAAGAATGAGAAAAGAAAAAGAAGGAAAAGAAAAGAAAAAAACAGAAGTTGCAAATGGGAATAAGGAAAGCCGGGATGACGCATGCGACCGATCAAAGGCATAATAGAAACGGTTAACTGCTTAGCTGCATTCATACCCCAAATGTGCGGTTACCAATCTGTTAAAGCCCTAACCACTGACAAAGTTGTTGTTGATGTATTGAGTCCAGGCAGGTGGTTAGTTGATTGGCATTCTGGCACCTCACTCCTACAACACCCGGTCAAAAGACAAGCTGAACATGGCCAACCAAGAACTAGAGGCGAGTATTGTCGACCCGTCAAAAGAGGTGGAAGAATTGGACGTTAATGCGATGAAGGAAGAAATATATAAGCTGAAGCAGCAAATGGCTGAAATGTACCATGCCTGGGCAAAGGGGCATCCGCCACCGGTTTATCCCGCCAACCCTGCTTATATCCCACCATTGGCTCAACCTCAGGAGCCTCCTACTGTGAACTCTTCTCCCGCCTTTCCCACCTACCAACAATGCTATGGCACCACCTCCCAAACACCACCAGCTTCACCACCCAAACAAGTCCCATACCCTCCTCCACCGATCACTCCTGTTTTTGTGGCACCTCCACCCGCTGCATTACATAGATCTTCCAGTGAGCCTCTGTTCCAGACTCACGACAACCATTATTATCCCCCAGAACCGACCTTCAAAGTGCCAGAACCATGTTCTCACACTCCTCATTTTGATCTCTCGGTAGAAACTGAGAAGCCTCTTCAGAATCCCGAGCAGGAGGAGATGATTAGGAAAGTCAAAAGCTTGGAGCAATCTTTCAGGAATATGCAGGCGCTAGGTGGTCAAGTAAGCGTGGCGTATAAAGACTTGTTTCTGTTCCCAGATGTTCAACTACCAGCAGGATTTAAGATGCCTAAGTTTGATTATACGACGGGCATTGTGATCCAGTGGCACACCTAAGAGGCTTTTGTAGCAAGATGAGAGGAGCAGGCGGAAGAGATGAATTACTAATAGCATATTTTAGTCAAAGTTTAAGTGGCTCAGCTTTGGAATGGTACACCCGACAAGATCATGGTCGGTGGTACACATGGGACGATTTAGCCCAAGCATTCTCCTGCCATTTTCAGTATAATTTTGAAATTGTTCCAGATCGTCTGTCATTGACGAAGATTGAGAAAAAGCCTGGTGAGAGTTTCAGAGAATATGGCTTCCGTTGGAGAGAGCAAGCAGCGAGGGTTGACCCTCCGATGAAAGAAAGTGAAATGGTTGACTATTTCTTGCAGGCCTTGGAGCCCACTTATTTCGGTCATTTGGTGTCAACGGTAGGAAAGTCCTTTAATGAAGTGGTAAAAATGGGGAGCATAGTAGAGGAAGGACTCAAATCTAACAAGATCATGAGTTATTCAGCAATTAAGGCGACCACCCAGGCCATTCAAAATGGTACTAGGGGTGTACTTGGGAATAAGAAGAAAGAGGACGTTGTAACAATTGAGTCAAGAGCTTGAGGCCCATCACCTTACTATAACCAGCCTCGACCCCACCACCAAACATACCCCCACACTCCATATAGACCACCACAACACTACTACCCACCGCCAGATCCCTATTTTTCTGTCCAACACGCTCAAACATACACTCAACCTCCTGCCCACGCACAATGGCGTGCGCCAACCCCACAGAATACCTACCCAACTCCACAAAATACCTATCCACCCCCAAGAGCTTACAGAAACCCCCCTGGAACAGGTTTCCGACCAAATCAAGCCTTCAAGAATGAGAGGCCACAGAAGAAGAAGACTTTTACTCCATTGGGAGAATCATATACTAGTCTATTCCACAGGTTGAGACAATTGGTTATGTTGAATCCGATTGAGCCTAAACTGCCAAATCCTCCCCCGAGAAATCTTGACCACTCGGTGAGTTGCGAATATTGTTCAGGTGCACCGGGGCACGATACAGAGAAATGCTGGCAATTGAAAATGGCTATTCAAGAGCTCATTGATACCAATCGGATCGAGGTTCAAGCCCCAGAGGCGCCCAATATCAACCAGAATCCATTGCCGGCCCATCATGAGATAAATATGATCGAGATAGTGCATATGGGAGGGGAGCCTAAGAAGCCTTCACAGACCGTCATGATGATTCGGTCCAGTGAGGTCAGGCCGGTTGAAAAGTCAACAAGTGAGAAATTAGTGATCAGGTTGAGCGGGACAAACAGTGAACCATCTGAGGTAGTCAAGAAAGGGTCCTCAAGTGAGATTGCAACGAAACAAGAAAAGGCAAAAGTGGTTGTGCCAGGAATGGCGAACAAGCCTATCGTGATTGTGGAGGGTGCCCACACAGATCCCGTCATTGTCAAGCCAGGCGCTAGGAAGCGCCCAGTAACAACAGTTCCTAGTTCTGTGGTTGATCTTGATAAAGAGTTGATTGAAAGGCTCGAGAAGTTGTTCGACGATGTGAACATGGTGGAAGTTGGAGAGGGTTCTAGCAAGGCGGATGTGCAATTTGTCGGGCCAAGTGCAAAGATTAACAATTGGGAAGCTACTCCTCTCCCTACCCGGAAGGAGTTTTGGTAGTTTGCTTTGATTTTCTTTCAGTTTATCAGGATTATTCCAGGGTTGTAAGTCAGATTCTATGTTTTGTCCAATGAAATGCAATTTCCCTTTTTCATCATTCCTGATAGTTTATTTTTGTTTTTCTTTTATTCCTTACACAGTTCTTTTTATGCTGGTTTCAATGACATGACATGCACGAGGAATCTCCGGCCCAGTCTTAAAAGCCAATCTAATTCTGAAATAGTAATACAAGAAATTGAGTGTGATGATGAATTGGAATATGATGATGATGAGTGGGTCAAAACCCGCCTGAGCAATTAAGTTTGATCGATGAGAAAAAATTGGCAGCAGTGTGTCATGGCCAATTGTATCAACAAAGAATGGCAAGAGCATATAATAAGAAGGTGCGTCCACGAAAGTTCGAAGTGGGTCAGCAAGTGTTGAGACGCATTCTTCCGCATCAGGCTGAGGCCAAAGGCAAGTTCGCCCCAAATTGGCAGGGGCCGTTCATCGTGACGAGAGTGTTGTCCAATGGTGCTTTGTATTTAATAGACATAGAAGGCAAGTGTGTCAAAATGGCCATCAATTCCAATGCGGTCAAGAGATATTATGTATGATTTTCTTCGGTTTAATTGTATTTGTTTGTACTCGGCATGTTTTGGAGATTGGAATGATGAAGGCATTTTGTTCTGCTATCTAAACACTTTATCCTTTGTTACCCCTTTGAGCCTTATTTATTTTCTTTCATACCCTTCTTTTGGAATCAGTAGCAAAGTTCAGAAACGCAAGCGTAAAGGATAAGTAAAGGAAAAGAGAGAAAGGAAAAATGAAAATGAAAAAAGAAGAAGAAAAGAAAAAGAGTAGAAAAAGAAAAGGAAAAAAAGAAAAAAAAGAAGAAAAAAAGAGATAAAAAGAAACAAAAGAAAAGGCAAAAGGAAGAAAGAAAAGGAAAGAAGAGAAAATGGAAGAAAAGAAAGGAAAAATCACAACAACAAGGTAATTTCTATTACATGAACTACGTTCGACCTAATTTCTTTTAGGGATATGTAGGCAGCCTCACGGTTCGGTCCCATCAAAACAAAAATCCGAAAGCCCCCAAGCAAGAAACTGGGGCAGAAGTNGTGGTTATGGAGGTGGCGGTTTTATGGTGTTTGGTGGCTCGGGAATGAGCAATGGAGTGTTGTTGCATGTGTTGCAGGTTTGGACGTGAGCAGGCTGTATTTGTGGTTGCAGGGTGTTTTGTGGAGGTGCGGGATTCTGGGTGTTGACATCAGGAGCAGCAAGAGAGAATGATAGGCTTGCCAAGTTCCGAACTTGGTCCAACTCTTCCTGGAATTTCAGCAATTTTTGTTCAAGATGAGCAGCAGTTCCCTTAGCAATTGGGGTACCCTGAGAAGTTTCCTCTCTTTCAATCTCCTTTCTAGCACTTGTGTTTTCCATTTTTCCTTTGTTCTTGTTCCGGACAGGACTTGGAGGAGGAGGCGGTGGAGGGCCCTTGGATCTTGTGGAGTATGCTGATGGTGCCAGAATGCACGAACTAACCTTTGGGGAGGGGAATAAGAAATAAAAGAAAAACAAAAAAGGTAACAAGTTAGTGCGGGTTTTGAGAAAAAATGTTGCAGTATTTAAACACATTGTGCGAGAATATAAATCGCGTCCTAATTTTGGGTGCCTCGTTGTGCCCGAGGTAGGCCTAGCGACAAATAGTTTTGGAGAACTTATAATGCTAAATGCCTCATTTTATTGATAAAACGACTCTAAACTAATAGAAAATGAAATGTCATTATTGGCCATTGGCCTTATTACATCATTAAAAATAAAGAATAAACGACTCCTAACTACTTGGTCCCAGAAGGACCTTCCCCAGATTTGGCATCTTTGGCCCCATCCTATCCCAGGACAATGTTGCAGCCTCTATCATTCTGTTGTTGGGTTGAATTCCAAGGAGGGAAGGCAGATTCCCCAAGTATTTGCGGACAAGTGTTTGATCACTAGAATGAAGGTCATTCCACCAACTCAGCAGCCTCGGATGAATGTTGGTCACCATGCCAAATCTGGGGATCTCGTGCCTCATTTTCTGCAAAACAGAGTGTTAGGCCCTTACCCCCGCCAGACTCGACTATTTAAATCAATAATTGGCATAGCAAGCACTTAAGTTCTCCAAATAAATGCACAGAACGTGGAGGTGTCCGTTTGGGTTTCAGGGAAACCCGATGGACTTTGGACAAGGCTATCTTAATGAGTCATTATGTGGACAACATAACTGACTCGGCTAAATTTGACCATGATGCATGTACAATTTAATCAGAATGAGGTTTCTATTAGGTATTAGACCGGTACCCTTGAGCGGACAACTCAAGAGGGAAAGGCATGGAACCGTCGACTGCACCGCTGATCGACTAGTTTTACCGCAAATATGCCTTTGCCAAATTTAAGGGGTGATAGTATTGGAAGTGCGCAACTACTCATTATATGCGTTGCTATAGTATTTGTTTGGCACGAGTGGAATATGATGTTGAAGATGCAGTTTACAAGAATGAAACATATTGACATGTATTTTCACGTTCATACAATAAAGTTTACAATGATTGCTCAAAAAAAAAATTACAACAGTGTTGACGGAAAGCAGTACTTAAAGAAAAAGAAACAAAAGAAACAAGTCAGTTTCAAATAAAGGTATTAAACAAAAGCAATAAAGAAAGCAATAAAGCCACATATAGCATGTAATGGTAAAAGCCTAAAGACTCCCCAGCAGAGTCGACATGCTGTCGACGCCCCCTTTTTCTTCCAAAACGGAGTTCAGAATCGGGTATACGACATTCGGGAGGACAACTCTATTCCCTTGCGAGAATTGGGTTTTTTAGTTTGAAAAGTCGCCACCTAATGATTATAGTGCATTACGACACTTTAAGGAATAATCTGAGATGAAGAACCAGAGTTTGGGTAAGGGCTAGAAATTATCTCGAGGGGAAGGTGTTAGGCACCCCTCAAGATCCACTAGTGTGGTTCCCGGTCATGCTACAATTGTGACTTTGAATACAAACAAACAAGTAAACAAACAAGCATTGCAAATATGAGAAAACTATTACAAATAAGGAGCACAAAAGGTTTAAAAAAATGCTGAATTTTAGGGAAGGAGCAGTTTAGTTAAAAATGCAAGTAGGAAGAAGTCAAGTACTTAGTGTGAACAATCTGAAAATTATGTGAAAAACAGAAGTCGAAAGTGCAACAGCTTTTTAAGATTCGGAAAATTGTTAAACTAATAAAGAGGGAGGGGGGTCCTAGGTTTATATATTACATGGATCATTCGCACAACACTGGTACTCAATTGTACGCATAGTGTTATCGTGTAATCATCATCTCCATGTCTACCCTTTCCCACCCCGTTAAGGTATTGGAGCGCGGAATGGTATCGTTTGCCTATTGCATGCTATTACCCGTCCCAAGCTATCAGTCCCGGGGCATTAGGACTTCTAATCCTAAAAGGGGAAGAAAATGATGGGGGGCCTTTATGGAGTTTAAAGGACAAAAATTCTAATCGACATTCAAAAACAAGTAACAAGTAGGGGGAATGAACAGACAAACAGGTAAGGCTCACATAAACCCCGTAAATCAGATAACATCTAGTTTAGCATGCCTTTACACATACTAGTTTGGTCTTTAAAATTAAAAATTAAGCAGCGAGCGGACTGGTTCGATACATACGTTTAGACAGGAAGCCCACATTAGGCAACTTGGATCCAATTGTCAGAACTTAAGGTATTTTAAGCGAGTGATTTAGAAAGTACTGGTTCTAGGAAAGTAGTCTAATGCCGGAAAGTACAGACTGCAGTCAGTTTAGAAATAAGTTTTAAGAGAATCATGAGTATAAACCATAAAAGGAGTTCCAGAGTTAGAAATACTTAAGGAAAGAGTAAACTGCAGAACTGTTTTAAAGACAATTTCAGGAAGACCAAAACTTAGTTGGAAAATGTTTAGGCAGAATTTTAGAAAGAAACCATTTCAGAAGAGGTGCTGATTTGAAGAACTCAAATGTATACTGATTCAAAAGAGTTTTTGTCAAAAGATTGAAGCTGAAAACATTAAGACATTAGAGACCAGTTAACAGATTGTTATTGCTTAAGAAGAATCGGACGAACATGATGCACAATCCTATGATATCTATATCTGATTTTAAAAAGTCTGTTAAGAACTGGTAAAAAGAGGTAATTATTTAATCACCCTACAATTTGCCTAATGCATATGCATTCCCTATAGGCATGATTTCTATACGCACTGATTACATGAACGTTAAGGTCCTATAGGCAGGATTTCTAGATGACTTATATCATAATTAAACGTTAAACCCTATAGGCATGGTTTCTAGGTGACTTGAATAAGAAACATCGAACCATCTTATGTACAGTATTTCTAGTGAAAAAATTGAAGTCCTAAAGTCATGATATCTACCCTTTATTGATGTAAGAAAGTAAAACCCCTCCCACACCCTTTTACTAGGTTCCCCGAGTTCTATACAAGTTATTACAACCCAATGAATCAACTGAAATAATAGAAATACATCAAAACTAACAGCTAGATCCAAGCAGCCTAATTCAATCTTAATGTCCAATAATATGTATTTAACCAACTCCGGGGTCCAGATCTCCAAAGCCTTCTCATTATCCAGGGTGTTTCGAAGTTTCAAGAAACCTCAAGGATTCCAGGCATTGCTTACACCCAGGATGCCATTATGAACAGGATGGTGCAGTGTGGAATAGCCAGCCCTTAGGCGTCCAAGTTCAGAGGGAGCTCAGGGGTCCCAAAGCATGGCTTGCAGAGAGGGGCAGAACTTATAGCTAGGAGTAAGTGCAAAGTGAAAGGGAATTAAGGGGCCATGACAAGTGGTGGTCATACCTAGCCATAAGGTAGGCTGGCACACCCCTGACCACTTGCTAGATGAACAAGTTAGGAGCAGACCTTTTGATGGTCAGACAAAGGTCTGGATAGTGACTAGGACACTATCAGACCTAAGTCAAGGCTCAAGCACATAAGGGGGAGAATGGGAGGTGGGAATTGATTGAGTTGAGGAGTTCAATGAACCCAGTTCAGGATCATAGACAGCAATATTGGGGTGCTGCTATCCCCTGAACAATAAACTCACATACAACGGGGTAAAAGGGGTAAGGGAATTCATAAAGCATCATATTCACAACAAACAAACAACTGCACAGATTATTTAAATGCTGGACTGTAAGAGAAGGGGAAACACGTTATAATATGCTAGAAAACATGTGGACAGAATTAAACACATTGTTCTTGGGGCGTATAAACTAATTGAAACATACCGGTATAGAAGTAAAGAATGCAGAAGAAAGCGAGCAAAGTCCACAGCAGTGTGAGTATCAGAAAGAGAGAGTGAAAGGGAATTGTGAACTCAGATGGTATTCTGTGTTCGTGTGTGTTCAAAGAAAAGGGAGGAGAGTATTTATAGCTTTGAAAACGTGTAGAGAAATAAGGTAACAAGTACAAGTCTATCACAAATATGGCATGGTCAAATTAGTATAAGACTCTCCTTTAATCAGGGGATTCTTATTCAAACGGATACTAACAGGATTTAAATAAGGAAAGGGAGAATAAGCCTTGTAAATAGAATGGTTGTTGCCATAAGAGAAGCGGTAAGGTAATACAATGGGCAATTAAGTCTAAGTACAAGGTTTGAAATTATTTTTGGAAAGATTCAGGGAGGCCAATCAAGGAAAAGAATCAATTATTCCTTAACAGGCGAGTAAAAATCAGCATTTCACAAAGGAAAAGTTTTGAAAATTGATCACAAGTTTTGAGAATCAATCACAGAAGGAACTCAGTATATATAAATGAATGCACAAGTAATAGACACGTGAAGCCAAGTTATGGCAAAATAACAGCATATAGTAGTAACCAAAAGAAGACATTCGAAGCATGATGGTCAAGTTTAAGTGTTTTAACAATAAAGAAGAAGATCAGAAGCATGCAAAGAACTCAGAACCAAAATAGTCAAGAGAATTGAAGCATACTGCAATTTCAACTGACGAGTTGCACAAACAACTTCAAAGAAATTGAATAATCCCCAAAGAGACTAGGGTTTTCAAAAATCAATCGAATTTAGAGGAGATAAGCAGATTAACAAATAAACAGGTTCACAACCTCGGATAAGCCCAAAATTAGGGTTTTCAACATGCTAACTCAGATAAAAATAAGGCAAATCAAGCGACCATTAACAAACAGACCAAGAAACTCAAACAAGATCCCCAAGAAAATTAGGGTTTTCAACATGCTAATATAACACAGTAAAACATGTCGAGAATCAGAGAAGAGATTTGAAATAACTTGACATGAAACCCTAGTTGAAGAATAAACAATTTCTGAAAGCAAAAATTAAGAATCTTCAAGAAAAACGCATAGAAGGTTCACACACACATAGATCCAGGACAGATCTAAAATAAATCGAAGGAACCATAGAGATTAGGGTTTCGTAAGAAACCCAGGTGACGAGATAGGCTTTGGAAACCATTGATCCGAGCAGAGAAGTTGAAGATCGAACTCGAATAGCCACGACTGGCCGTACAAAGGTTGAAGACGACCGGAGAACAGTCATCGAACAAAGGCTTGGTCGGAACCCTTCAAGATCCGGTCATTGGACCTTTAGAAGCAAGCACACAGAAGCCGTGAGAGGCTAGTATAGGCCTCCGATGAGCCTGAGAAGCCATAGATTAGGGTTTCTAGGAGAGGCGGCGGCTAGGGTTTGGGGTAAGTTGAGAGAGGGTTGAGAGAGGAGAGGATTCAAAGATGGTGGTCGAGAAAAAATGAGGTAGGGTTTTAGGGTCTTTTGAATTAAAAAAGGAAAGGGAAGAGGAGAGCCGCTGGGATTAAACGGGTTAAATGGGGAACGCGTTTGTGTATGATAGAAAGGGTATGGGTCGGGTAGACGTGTTAATTGGGCTGGGTAATTGGGTTTTTAAATTGGGGCTGAGATGGAGTGCCAAATTGGTTAAAATTGAAATGCAATAAGGCCAAATAGCCAATTTTCCCTTTTAATTTTATAAAAATGGTAATACTGATTTTAAAAACAAATTAAACGTACTGGATAAGTATTATATAAATATTAATTAAAAAAATGCTGGGACTAATTATATAAACGTAAAATGTCATAAATCACAAGATGGGCTATAATTGCAATTACATGCAATTTAGCTTTAAAAATACCAAACAAATTTGTAAAAATATACAAAAAATTACCTTAATTATATTTGGTGTAAATATGAGAATAAAATAAGTTATTCACAAAAAAATGATTATTTTGGGAATAATTATTGGATTTTGTACTGTTAAAATAGGCAATAAATTGATTTAAAATAAGGAAAAATACCAAAACTCTTGGGAATGCTTATATATGCATGTATATGCTATTTTGAGGATATTTTGAGTACATAAAAATACTTAGGGAAAAATTGGGTATCAACAGGTGCCCTATTTACCCGGGAAGGATGAAAGAGTTGTCGGGTAAAGATATGATGGCCAATTTTGACCGGAAGTGGCGATTTTCAAAGAATTTGACCGAGCTCTGGTTTCTGAGTTGCCTACATATCCTTGGTTTTACAGGAATCAGGCCGTATGTAGTTCAGGAACCATTGACGGAACATGCCGATGGAGATTCGAAAGGACGGACGCGATGGTTTTGGAGAGGCAAGAGGTATTTGGGAAGCTGATCAGCTGCGAGAACCGGAGCGGGACCGCTCCTGCTGAGACGGCCATTGTTAGCCGGTGTACCTGCAAGTGAGCAATATAGGCGTATATTTTGCATAAACTAAAACATGATGCAAGTTCCCGTCGGACCATGAATGCTGTCCTCGGATGGTTAGGATGACGTCCTCGGAGCATGATGTCCTGGGCCATGAAGCGCAAAATTAAAGGATTCACAGGCTATGAAATGACGTTCTCGGGCCATGATGATGGTGCCTCCGAACCATGATGCCTTTGAATAATGATGTGCAAGATATAAAGTGGGGTCCTCGTGCCATGGCATGGTGTTCTCGGGCTATGAGGATGATGCCCCCGAAAAATGATGCCTTTGGACAATTTGGCAATATTTCAGCCCATGAAATGCAAGGTTTGGCGGTATTTCAGCCGATGCAAAAACGTAAATGGCGATGTTTCAGCCGACAGAAGATTTAAACAAAACAGGCGATTTTTCAGCCGATGTGAAAATAAAACTGGCGATGTTCTAGCCGACAGAAGATTGAAATAAAGTTTGGCGATATTTCAGCCGATATGAAATAAAATGGCGATATTTCAGCCGACAGAAATTTAAGTAAAGTTTGGCGATATTTCAGCCGATATGAAATAGAATGGCGATACTTCAGCCGATGCAAA
>NW_017671598.1:238676-243297 GCF_001879085.1 Nicotiana attenuata
AGGGAATTCAGGATGGAGACAACGCTTAGTCTCGGAAGGCAGAAAGGTAGCCTTATGCAATGCAGGAAATGCAGATGGAGACAACGCTTAGTCTCGGAAGGCAGAAGGGTAGCCTTATGCAATGCAGGAAATGCAGATGGAGACAACGCTTAGTATCGGAAGGCAGAAAGGTAGCCTTATGCAATGCAGGAAATGCAGATGGAGACAACACTTAGTCTCGAAAGGCAGAAAGGTAGCCTTATGCAATGCAGGAAATGCAGATGGAGACAACGCTTAGTCTCGGAAGGCAGAAAGTTAGCCTTATGCAATGCAGGAATGCAGATAGAGACAACGCTTAGTCTCGGAAGGCAGAAAGGTAGCCTTATGCAATGAGATAAAATCGGGTACTAATAAAAGATTCTTAGCTAACAGATGGTAGCCGATTGTGATATTGCGGCTGCTGGGAAATATTGCGTGCGGACAGCAAAATGCGGGTAGGTGTGATGGCTCAATGCGATTGCGTAATATGTTTGTGACTCGGGCGCCTGCATCCAAAGAAAATTGTGAGTTTTGTCAAGGGGGAAAGGTTAGTTCGTTTTCCCTTGGCTTCCGGCATTGCGCATCGTTGGGGTAGCGTCGCTAAACAGTAGTAATTCGAACAATAATTATGCATGATTTGGTAAATATAACATAAGTAGAAAACGGTTTTGTTTAGATGAACCAACGACTGCAACGTGGTTCAAAACATTGCAACCTTTCTTGCTCCGGAATTTTGAGGGTCCTCCTCAAAATGCTGCCCCAGTTTATTAGGTTGGCACTTCTGACGGCTGCGCTGAATGACTGAAGAATCATCTTCGGAATTTTGAGGGTCCTCCTCAAAATTCTGCCCCAGTTTACTGAGGTGGCATCCCTGGCGATGAGTGGCTGAAGACTAACTTCGGAATTTTGAGGGCCCTCCTCAAAATTCTGCCCCAGTTCCAATAGTAGGGGAAAATGAAATTTTATTAAATTGTGACCGAACCCATAGGGCTGCCTACGTATCCCTTCTTAAACGGGAATCAGGTTAGGCGTAGTTCAAATTACATCATAGAGAAATCATAGGTGATTACACATAATATCGTTTCACTGCATCTGAGTTGATTGGCTTTGGCCAGACTTCTCCATCCATTTCTGCAAGAATAAGGGCTCCTCCAGTTAGAACCCGGTGAACCATGTACGGACCCTGCCACTTGGGAGAGAATTTCCCCTTGGCTTCATCTTGATGTAGGAATATCTTTTTCAACACTAGCTGCCCCGGTGTAAACTTCCTTGGCTTAACTCTTTTGTTGAAGGCTCTGGACATTCTGTTCTGGTACAACTGACCGTGGCAAACTGCATTCAGTCTTTTCCCGTCTATAAGGGCTAATTGCTCATAATGACTCTTTGCCCATTCTGCATCTTCAAGTTCTGCTTCCTGCATAATTCTCAGGGAGGGAATCTCTACTTCGGCTAGGATGACTGCCTCGGTACCGTAAACCAACATATAAGGAGTCTCCCCAGTTGATGTGCGGACGGTGGTACGGTATCCCAATAGAGCAAATGATAGCTTCTCATGCCATTGCTTGTGTTTTTCTATCATTTTCCTTAGTATCTTCTTGATGTTCTTGTTGGCTGCTTCTACAGCTCTATTCATCTGAGGTCTGTAGGCTATAGAATTCTTGTGTTTGATTTTGAATGTTTCACACATGGCTTTCATCAAGTCACTGTTGAGATTGGAACCATTATCAGTAATGATTGATTCTGGATGCCGAACCGGCAAACGATGCGGTCGCGGACAAAGTCTGCCACAACTTTCTTGGTCACTGCCTTATATGATGCTGCTTCAACCCATTTGGTGAAATAATAAATTGCCACTAGAATGAACCTGTGCTCGTTTGATGCGGCAGGCTCAACAGGTCCGATGACATCCATTCCCTAAGCGGCGAACGACCATGGCGAGCTTGTCGCAGTAAGCTCGTTTGGAGGCACCTTTATCATGTCTGCATGTATCTGAAAGTGATGGCATTTGCGAACATATTGGATACAGTCTGTTTCCATAGTCATCCAAAAATACCCTGCTCGGAGTATCTTCTTTGCTAAGACAAAACCATTCATGTGTGGTCCGCATGTTCCCGCGTGCACTTCATCTAATAGTCTGGATGCTTCCTTTGCTTCGACACACCTTAGCAAACCTAAATCGGGAGTCCTCTTGTACAAGATTCCTCCGCTGTGAAAGAAGTTGTTGGATAATCTCCGAAGTGTGCGCTTCTGAGTGGCGTTGGCGAGTTCTGGATACTCCCCTGTTGTTAAGTACCTTTTGATGTCGTGGAACCATGGCTTTCCGTCCGCTTCTTCCTCAACGTTGGCACAATAAGCTGGCTGATCATAAATCCTTACTAGGATGGGATCAATGAAATTTGTGTCTGGATGTTGGATCATGGATGATAAGGTAGCTAGTGCGTCAGCGAACTCATTCTTGAACCCTGGGGACATGCTGAAATTCGATCTTTGTGAATCTTTTCCTTAACTCCTGTATGTGGTGCAAATAGGGAAGTATCTTAGAGTTTTTGGTGGCCCATTCTTCTCGGACTTGATGTATGAGCAGGTCTGAGTCCCCGATCACTAGTAGCTCTTGAATGTTCATGTCAATGGCCATCTTGAGTCCCAGGATGCAAGCTTCGTATTCGGCCATATTATTTGTGCAAGGGAACCTAAGTTTGGCGGATACCGGGTAATGCTGGCCGGTTTCTGATACTAGGACTGCCCCTGTGCCAACTCCTTTAAAATTGGCGGCCCCGTCGAAAAACAACCTCCAGCCCTCGTAGGATTCTACAATATCTTCTCCTACAAAGGACACTTCTTCATCAGGAAAATACGTTTTCAGGGGTTCGTATTCTCCGCCGATAGGATTCTCGGCGAGGTGATCTGCTATGGCCTGGCCCTTAACTACTTTCTGAGTCACGTAAACAATGTCGAACTCACTCAACAAGATTTGCCACTTGGCGAGCTTGCCAGCGGGCATGGGTTTCTGAAAGATATACTTCAACGGGTCCATCCTGGATATGAGATAGGTAGTGTAGGCATAGAAATAATGCCTCAATTTCTGAGCTACCCAAGTTAGAGCACAATAGGTGCGTTCTAATAAGGAATACCGGGCCTCGTACGGGGTAAACTTCTTACTGAGATAGTAGATGGCCTGCTCCTTTCTTCCCGTTTCATCATGTTGCCCTAGAACACAACCGAACGCTTCATCCAAAACTGCAAGATAAAGCAATAGGGGCCTTCCTGGCTCGGGCGGAACCAAGACTGGTGGCGTTGACAGGTATTCCTTAATCCTGTCGAAGGCTTTCTGACAATCGTCGGTCCATCTAGTAGCGGCGTCTTTCTTTAGCAATTTAAAAATGGGTTCACAAATGACTGTGGACTGGGCTATGAACCGGCTGATATAGTTGAGTCTTCCCAAGAAACTCATCACGTCCTTCTTGTTCTTTGGCGGTGGCAATTCTTGGATGGCTTTGATCTTTGATGGGTCCAATTCTATTCCTCGACGGCTTACGATGAAACCCAGCAGTCTTCCGGCAGGAACCCCGAATGCACATTTGGCAGGATTCAATTTCAGATTGTACCTTCTCAGTCTGTTGAAGAATTTTCTCAGATCTTCCATATGATCAGCGGCTTTCTTGGATTTGATGATGACGTCGTCCACATATACTTCGATCTCCTTGTGTATCATGTCGTGAAAGATAGTAGTCATGGCTCTCATGTAGGTGGCGCCAACATTCTTCAACCCAAATGGCATCATTTTGTAGCAATACATTCCCCACGGCGTGATGAAAGCCGTTTTCTCTGCATCCTCCTCATCCATCCATATCTGATGATACCCGGCGAAACAATCAACAAAAGACCGCAACTCATGCTTGGCACAGTTGTCGATGAGAATGTGTATGTTTGGCAATGGGAAGTCGTCTTTGGGACTGGCCCGATTGAGATCCCGGTAGTCGACACAAATTCTGACCTTCCCGTCCTTCTTTGGTACTGGCACGATGTTGGCTAACCATGTCGGATATTCCACTACCCTGAGAACCTTGGCTTTGACTTGCTTAGTGACCTCTTCTTTGATTTTCAAACTCATGTCGGGTTTGAATTTCCTGAGCTTCTGCTTTACTGGCGGACAAGTCGGGTCTGTTGGCTGTTTATGAGCTACAATAGATGTGCTGAGGCCAGTCATATCATCATACAACCAGGCAAATATGTCCTCATACCCTTTCAAAAATTCCGTATATTCTTCCTTTTCTGATGGTGACAGGTGAACACTGATGCGAGTTTCTTTGACATTTTCTGTATCTCCCAAATTAACGACCTCAGTTTTTTCCAGGTTAGACTTAGGTCTATTCTCGAAATTCTCAACTTCTCTGACGACCTCTTCTGGTATATCATCCTCTTCTGAATCTACATCCTTTTGCTGCGTTGTTTCGTTGCAAGTCACAATCGTCGGTTCATCATCAAAGTAAGTAATAGTAATGCTGTGTGAAAATAGAGTAAACGATAGAGAAAATAATAAGAGCGAGATATATGATAAACTGAAATGCTTTGATTAAATTCATGATTGTTTGGAACATCGGAG
>NW_017671598.1:245047-248055 GCF_001879085.1 Nicotiana attenuata
GGGTCCCAATCATCCTCGACCTCAATCATATGAACGTCTCCACCTTTGTGGTCAGGCAGAGGGTTGTTGTGGACATTAGGAGCAGGCTCCTTTGCTACGATGACCTTGTTGTCGATCAGGGTCTGAATCTTATCTTTCAATGAACGGCACTCGTCAAGGGTGTGTCCTTTCATGCCGGAGTGATACGCACAGGTCTTGTTGGGGTTGACCCACTGGAAGGGATTTTCTGGAGCTTTGGCTGGGATGGGAGCGACGTAACCGGCGGCTTTATGTCTTTCATATAGCTGGTCAATTGGTTCTGTGATGGCTGTGTATTGTCTGGGAGGTTTTCAGTCAAAATTTGGTCTAGGCCTTGGAAAATTTTGGCGAGTGGGTGGTGACTGGTAGTGAGAGGGTTGAGTGTTATAAGCTTGGTAACAAGTGCTGGTTGAGAGTATCTGGGTGAAGTGGGTTGATATGTGAGAGGTGGAGAGGACTGGTAAACGGGAGGTGGATAGAAAGGTGCGGGTGCTTGGTAATTTGGGATAGGCTGATATGTAAGTGGAGGTGATGGGTAGGTGTGGTATTTTGGTGGTGACTTGGCTCCCTGTTCGATCATCATGGCACTTACATCTTTCTTCTTGGAAGTGCCACCAGTTTGTAAAGCTTTATTGGTGGCTTGCAATGCTTCAAGATTTGTTACCATACCATTCTTGATGCCCTCTTCAATCCTTTCTCCGAGTTTGATGATATCAGAGAACTTTTGACCCTCGATCAGCATCAACCTTTCATAATATTGGGGATTCTGAGCCCGAACGAAGAACCTATTCATTTGTTCTTCTTCCAGGGCCGGCCTGACCTTGGCAGCTTCTGACCTCCAATGAGTAGCATACTCGCGGAATCTTTCGGTGGGCTTCTTCTTCAAATTCTGTATGTAGAACACATCTGGGGCGTTCTCGGTATTGAACCGGAATCAATCCATGAAGTCCGATGCCATGCTTACCCAACTCGTCCACTTCCTAGGGTCCTGACTGATATACCAGGATAGTGCATCTCCCTTCAAGCTCCTCATAAAGAGCTTCATGCGGATTTTCTCATCTCTTCCAACCCCAACTAACTTGTCGCAATAGGTCCTCAGGTGAACTCTGGGATCTCCTGATCCATCAAACATTTCGAACTTGGGAGGTTTGTACCCCTCCGGAAGTTCAACGTCTGGTTGAATGCACAAGTCTTCATAGTTCAGCCCCTCAATGCCTTTGCTACCTTCGACACCCTGGACCCGACTGGTTAACTTCTTGAGCTCGGCTGCCAAGTTCCTGATGAGGGAGTCTTTGTCATCAGACTCAGGTGCATTTGAGATCGGTTGGGTGTAGTGAGGTACAGTTTCCACAAAGATAGGAGTGTTATGGAGGTGGTCGTTTATGGTGTTTGGTGGCTCGGGAATGAGCAATGGAGTGTTGTTGCATGTGTTGCAGGTTTGGACGTGAGCAGGCTGTATTTGTGGTTGCAGGGTGTTTTGTGGAGGTGCGGGATTCTGGGTGTTGACATCAGGAGCAGCAAGAGAGAATGATAGGCTTGCCAAGTTCTGAACTTGGTCCAACTCTTCCTGGAATTTCAACAATTTTTGTTCAAGATGAGCAGCAGTTCCCTTAGCAATTGGGGTACCCTGAGAAGTTTCCTCTCTTTCAATCTCCTTTCTAGCACTTGCGTTTTCTATTTTTCCTTTGTTCTTGTTCCGGACAGGACTTGGAGGAGGAGGTAGTGGAGGGCCCTTGGATCTTGTGGAGTATACTGATGGTGCCAGAATGCACGAACTAACCTTTGGGGAGGGGAATAAGAAATAAAAGAAAACAAAAAAGTAACAAGTTAGTGCGAGTTTTGAGAAAAAATGTTGCAGTATTTAAACACATTGTGCGAGAATATAAATTGCGTCCTGATTTTGGGTGCCTCGTTGTGCCCGAGGTAGACCTAGCGACAAATAGTTTTGGAGAACTTATAATGCTAAATGCCTCATTTTATTGATAAAAACGACTCTAAATAACGGAAAATGAAATGTCACTATTAGACATTGGCCTTATTACATCATTAAAATTAAAGAATAAACGACTCCTAACTATTTGGTCCCAGAAGGACCTTCCCCAGATTTGGCATCTTTGGCTCCATCGAACAGCTCCACCAGCTCGCGCAGTCCTAGCAGCAAATAGGCTCGGGCTAGATGTCCGCCTGCATTTCCCTCAGCGTTTTGACAATCTTCATTCCTTTTGATGAACTTTCTTCCAGATCCACTAGACCCCGCTCCAAATACCCTAGCCGGTTGTTGGCGCTGACAGCCATTTCTTTCCATTCCTCGATCAATTTCTGATGGGCTTCTTGTATTTCCCGATGCTCACTTTCACACTCTCGAATCCTTTTGCGTAGTTGGTTGTACTTAACCCGTGCTTCAGCGTGGTCATCAATAATTCTGTGACCCTGAATAAACCCGGGGTGACCCATGACATTGCCTTCTAACCAACCCAAATAGTGCGGCACACAACCGGCGTGATACCTGACTGGCTCAATGGATTCTTTCTCCAAAACGATCTTGCTATGCCACAAATGCTGAGCTTGGCACCTGTGGGGGCTGTCATCATCCTGAAAATCGGCCTTGAGGTGACTTGTCTTAGCAACCCTTGGTATGATTTGTTTTCTCCCCGTTTGCCTCATGGCTCGGAGAGGAATGTAAGGATAAGTTCCTCTCAAACCAATCAGTATGAGAAATGGTGCATCTCGGATCGAACAATGAACTCATCTGTGGGGAACCATTCAAACATCCACTGAACCTGGTCTTCTTTCAGATTTTCAAATAATTCCGCCCATCCTCTGGCGTCCTCTGGCTGTGCGAACATTTTAGGCATATAGTTCATACGCCTTGGCTGGTGGAAGGCAATATGGTCATCCCAATCCATGCGTAAGATCTCTTGTCGATATTCCCCTTTCTGGAGGTGTTCCGTGAGCCATAGCTGAAGTAACAAGTTGCAACCCTCAAAGTG
>NW_017671598.1:249523-252295 GCF_001879085.1 Nicotiana attenuata
AACTCTATTCCCTTGCGAGAATTGGGTTTTTGAGTTTGAAGAGTCGCCACCTAATGATTATAGTGCATTAGGACACTTTAAGGAAGAATTTGAGATGAAGAACCAGAGTTTGGGTAAGGGCTAGAAATTATCTCGAGGGGAAGGTGTTAGGCACCACTCAAGATCCACTAGTGTGGTTCCCGGCCATGCTACAATTGTGACTTTGAATGCAAACAAACAAGTAAACAAGCAAGCATTGCAAATACGAGAAAACTATTACAAATAAGGAGCACAAAAGGTTAAAAAAAGTGCTGAATTTTAGGGAAGGAGCAGTTTAGTTAAAAGTGCAAGTAGGAAGAAGTCAAGTACTTAGTGCGAACAATCTGAAAATTATGTGAAAAACAGAAGTCGAAAGTGCAACAGCTTTTTAAGATTCAGAAAATTGTTAAACTAATAAAGAGGGAGGGGGGTCCTAGGTTTATATATTACATGGATCATTCGCACAACACTGGTACTTAATTGTACGCATAGTGTTATCGTGTAATCATCATCTCCATGTCTACCCTTTCCCACCCCGTTATGGTATTGGAGCGCGGAATGGTATTTTACCTATTGCATGCTATTACCCATCCCAAGCTATCAGTCCCGGGCATTAGGACTTCTAATCCTAAAAGGGGAAGAAAGGGATGGGGGCCTTTATGGAGTTTAAAGGACGAAAATTCTAATCGACATTCAAAAACAAGTAACAAGTAGGGGAATGAACAGACAAACAGGTAAGGCTTACATAAACCCCGTAAATCAGATAACATATAGTTTAGCATGCCTTTACACATACTGGTTTGGTCTTTAAAATTAAAAATTAAGCAGCGAGCGGACTGGTTCGATACATACGTTTAGACAGGAAGCCCACATTAGGCAACTTGGATCCAATTGTCAGAACTTAAGGTATTTTAAGCGAGTGATCTAGAAAGTACTGGTTCTAGAAAAGTAGTCTAATGCCGGAAAGTACAGACTGCAGTCAGTTTAGAAATAAGTTTTAAGAAAATCATGAGTATAAACCATAAAAGGATTTCCAGAGTCAGAAATACTTAAGGAAAGAGTAAACTGCAGAACTGTTTTAAAGAAAATTTCAGGAAGACCAAAACTTAGTTGGAAAATGTTTAGGCAGAATTTTAGAAAGAAACCATTTCAGAAGAGATGCTGATTTGAAGAAATCAAATATATACTGATTCAAAAGAGTTTTTGTCAAAAGATTGAGGCTGAAAACATTAAGACATTAGAGACCAGTTAACAGATTGTTATTGCTTAAGAAGAATCGGACGAACTTGATGCGGAATCCTATGATATCTATATCTAATTTAAAAGTCTATTATGGTAAGAAGAGGTAATTATTTAATTACCCTACAGTTTACCTAATGCATATGCATTCCCTATAGGCATGATTTCTATATGCACTGATTACATGAACGTTAAGGTCCTATAGGCAGGATTTCTAGATGACTTATATCATAATTAAACGTTAAACCCTATAGGCATGGTATCTAAGTGACTTGAATCAGAAACATCGAACCATCTTATGTGCAGTATTTCTAGTAGAAAAATTAAAGTCCTAAAGTCATGATATCTACCCTTTATTGATGCAAGAAAATAAAACCCCTCCACACCCTTTTACTAGATTCCCCGAGTTCTATACAAGATATTACAACCCAATGAATCAACTGAAATAATAGAAATACATCAAAACTAACAGCTAGATCCAAGCGGCCTAATTCAATCTTAATGTCCAATAATATGTATTTAATAACTCCGGGGGCCAGATCTCCAAAGCCTTCTCATTATCCAGGGTGTTTCAAAGTTTCAAGGAACCTCAGGGATTCCAGGCATTGCTTACACCCAGGATGCCATTATGAACAGGATGGTGCAGTGTGGAATAGCCAGCCCTCGGCATCCAAGTTCAGAGGGAGCTCAGGGGTCCCAAAGCATGGCTTGCAAGAAAGGGGCAGAACTTATAGCTAGGAGTACGTGCAAAGTGAAAGGGAATTAAGGGGCCATGACAAGTGGTGGTCATACCTAGCCATAAGGTAGGCTGGCACACCCCTGACCACTTGCTAGATGAACAAGTTAGGAGCAGACCTTTTGATGGTCAGACAAAGGTCTGGATAGTGATTAGGACACTATCAGACCTAAGTCAAGGCTCAAGCACATAATGGGGAGAATGGGAAGTGGGAATTGATTGAGTTAAGGAGTTCAATGAACCTAGTTCAGGATCATAGACAGCAATATTGGGGTGCTGCTACGCCCTGAACAATAAACTCACATACAAAAGGGGTAAAAGGGTAAAGGGGATTCACAAAGTATCAAATTCATGACAAACAATTGATTACACACATAACTTAAATACAGAAATATAAAGGAGAGGGAAACAAATATCAACTAAAGGAAATAGGCAGAATTAAACACATTGTTGTTGAGGCATGTAAACTAACTGAGACATACCAGTAGAGAAGCAAAAGAAGTGCAGAAGAAAGTAAAGTAAACACAGTCCACAGCAGCACAAGTATCAAAAGAGAGAGTTTTAAATGAAATTGAATTGTGAACTCAGATGGTGTTCTGTGTTCGTGTGTTTAGGAAAAGTCTGTGAAAAGCCTCTGTCCCTTTGAAAACGTGTAGAGAAATAAGGTAATAAGTACAAGTCTATCACAAATATGGCATGGTCACAAATCAGAATCAAATTAGTATAAGACTCTCCTTTAATCAGGGGATTCTTATTCAAACGGATACTAACAGGATTTA